>NC_080166.1:85579707-85785755 GCF_950295315.1 Erinaceus europaeus
TTCTCCCTAAGCTCTATCAAGCTTACACATAGTCCCAACATCATTCCACACCCAATCTGGACTGCCAAGATAAACATCTACATTCTGCTAAAAAAAAAAAAAAAGATTCCTTCTGATTGGTTACATTTCCAATCCCTAGGTTTGCTGAAATGAAGGAACAGCAGACCCGCCTGCCTGTCCTCCATGGAACTGGGCAACATTTTATTTCAATGAGTAACCTATACCTCTGCTGATAATTGTTTATCTCATGGGGCTCAACCTTTGGTAACTAATTTGTGGGCTTACGAGACTAGCTTATTTACCCCTGCTTATAATTGTTTATTTTGTGGTACCTAATATATAACGTCCCATACACTTGTGCAGCCAAACCCGCTCCCAGCCACGCCACAGTTGAGTCCCTTTGTATTTAAATACAATAATCAGAATCTTACAATGTCTTTTTTTTTTTTCAGTTTTTTGGGGTTTTTTTTTGCTTCCAGGGTTATTGCTGGGGCTCAGTGCCTACTGAGCCTACGTAGCCTCAGTGCCTACGAATCTACTGCTCCTGGAGGCCATTTTTTTTACCTTTTGTTACCCTGGTTGTTTTTATCATTTTTGTGGTTATTATTATCACTGCTATTGTTGTTGTTGGACAGGTGAGAGAAATGGAGAGAGGAGGGGAAGACAGAGAAGGAGAGAGAAAGATAGACACCTGCAGACCTGTTTAACCACCTGTGAAGTGACTCCCCTGCAGGTAGGGAGCTGGGGGCTCGAACTGGGATCCTTACGCTGATCCTTGTGCTGATCCATGTGTGCTTAACCCGCTGCGCTACCACCTGACGCCCTATTACAATGTCTTATCTAACTAGGGGCTCTACCCACACAAGCCATTATAGACACATATCAGTTTATAATAGTGTGGATAAAGACAGGATCATAAGAATAAAGAACTGCTAGTCTTACTGCTTCTCTATTTATGCAGACAGCCATCGAATCACAAAATGAAGCCTACATAATTAAAATATTTCCATGATTCCATGTGAGGTGGTGGAAATGCAAATCCTATATAGATATACGCTATCAGTTTCATCTTGGGATGCATTGGATCGACCTTCTCGTGGTGCCTCCCGTGAGTACCCATTTATTGGGGAAACTGACGATCCTTCCTAGCCGACTGAATCCACATGGATCCCAGTCACTTTCAAAGCCAGCAACAAGCAGACATCAGGCTCAACCTGACGCTGTTGACTGGCTACGGAAGAAGGGCAAACGCTAGAAGAAGAAGTTTCATCTAAAATATAGACAGTTAAGATAATCATCAAATACAAGCTTGTATAAGAGAGAAGTCAGACTTAACCAACATTCTAAGGCTTTGAATAAAGACATCTTGGTGGCAGAAACAGCTCACTAGCAAGGGCTCTGACTTGTCATACATACAACCTTGGTTTGAATCTTGGGAGCCCCAAGGGGTACTTTTTCTGTCTCTCCCTGCCTCTCAGAAAAAAAGTTGACCTAGGAGCAGTTGTTGTTTAGTTCGGGGGCACCAGCAGGCCAGGCTAGCTTCGCGGCAGTGAACAGAGACTCGAGGACACACGGCTGAGCTGAGAAGCTACAGTTTAATCTTTATTCATGAGCGGGCAAATCACCAGACCATGTGCTTCCCCATCATTCTCCCTCTGCGGATGCTGCTGGGACTCTGGACGTCCTTAGCATAGGGGGTGTGGAGAAAGCGGGGCGCAAAACTAGCAAGGGCCAAACCAATTCTCTCAGAGGTCAGGGAGAAGGGGAGCAAACCAACATGAAACATACCAACAATTCCCCCTTCTGTTTTTAACTAAATGACCACAGTATCAGGGGTGTGGGGTGAACAGAAACCTATATCGTACTGGCATTTTCAAAAAAGAAACTGGCACAAACATGGAGAAACATGTAAGCGAGTAACAAGAACCTGTGTGCTGCCAAGGGAAGGCCTGAGGGGGCCATTTTTTGCCTCTGTGGGCAAAACTTTATCAGCTTAAAAAAAACATTTCCTGCCTCTGGGGGGCGTACTTGCCTCGACGGGCATTTTCTAGCATGGGGGGAGGGTGAGGCCTAGAGTCCCAAGGCATGGCTGCAGTCAGTCTTTGAGAAACCCAGCAGCATAAGGGGAAGCTGCTAGTTTTGTGCAAAGTGTGCAAGGTGTACCAGTGAGTCTGATAGATGTCCAAAGCAGATGTCCACCGAAGAATTGCCAAGGGGTGAATTGTTGTATGTCTATCTCGATGGGGAATGTCAGCCATCGGAATTCTGCTTTTCTGTAGAGAACTTGACAGCTGCAATTTACTTACTTATGAAACAAAACTTGTAGCAGGTTAGAAGTTTACCACAATTGATAACTCTATCACAATTGGAAGTCCCTTCCAGCACGATTCCAAGGCTATTTAAAGTTCAAACAATAAAATGTGGAAAGGCAAACATGAACCATAGAAAGAAAACAGACTCGGGCATGAGAATTATTAGCATAACCATAGCAACCTAACATTTCTAATTGAGAAGGAATTTGAGACTTTTACATATCAACAACATCTTTTTAACCTTTTGTTACACCCATTCAAGATGGAGATACACCCTAGATGTGCGCAGGTTTTTTTTTTTACCAACTTAGTTAAAATATATTGATTTTTAACTAATTTTTACCTCAGACTTTAAATGTAAGTTAATTTTATCTTTATGAGAATTACATTGAAAACCTTTTTCATTTAACTTTGCCTGGTAAGAATTTAGCCTTAAAATTACATTTTTAACCTTAAAGATACTGTTTACCAAACTTTAAACACACACATAAACATGGTCATTAATACACAAAGAGAGAAACCTCTGTTACGAAGACATGTCATTTTAAACACAAATTTAGATCTGTACTGTCTTAGTTGTTGTTGGGGATCACCATCCGGAGGTGGGGCCTCCCGCACAGCTCTACTTCTAGGAATTGTAGGTTGTGATCTCTGCATGAATCTTTGCGTATTCTAGCTCGTCTGCCTTCAGACCCGAGCTGAGGATCTCAGCCAGGGGGCCCAGTTTTGGCAGGGAGCCCACGGTCTCCGGGGGGGTCCGGGATCTGCCCAGACTTCATAGCAGGAGGGTGGGCGGGCCAGCCGTGCAGAAGGCGCAGGCTGAGGTACCACAGGGTGGTGGCCAGGATAGGCTGCCGTGGCCCTGCCCCATGGCCCTGCCATATTGGCCGAGCAGCGTGGAGGGAGCCTGAGCCCAATGTCCCGCGCCACGCGGCAGAAAGCCGGCTCATGCGGGCTGGCATTGGGCTCCTGTGGGCTGGTGTTGGGCGGAAACCACAGAGTGGTCCAGAGATAAATGTTCCAGAAACAGCGAAACAGTCTCGTGAAGAAAGGGCAGAGGCCTTTGGAGATCTCTTCACAAGCAGAAGAGAAGGTCATAGTGCATAGGTAGCCAAATTGTCTTCACTTATCTGAGAGATGCGCAGGTCAGGTCCACCTGGGCGCCACTTGTTGTTTAATTCAGGGGCACCAGCAGGCCAGGCTAGCTTCGCGGCAGTGAACAGAGACTCGAGGACACACGGCTTAGCTGAGAAGCTACAGTTTAATCTTTATTCATGAGCAGGCAAATCACCACACCATGTGCTTCCCCATCATTCTCCCTCCACAGCTGCTGCTGGGACTCTGGACGTCCTTAGCATAGGGGGTGGGGAGAAAGTGGGGTGTGAAACTAGCAAGGGCCAAACCAATTCTCTCAGAGGTCAGGGGGAAGGGTAGCAAACCAATATGAAACATACCAATAAGCAGTGAAACTGTGTATGTACCATGTCCTAATTCTGTCTCTCTTAAATATATATATATAGTGTGTGTGTACCTTAGCAGTCGCTGTGAATTATGCATATTCTGAGAAAAGATTTCAGCTATGCAATATGCAGTGCTTAGGAAATGTATCTAGCAACTACACCCCTTAAAAGTTAAAATTTTAATGAAATGGATTATTCTTCTATCAGCATGATATCAGAATTTACTAGATTGGCACATTCTCACTAGCTGTGTAATTCTGCTAATTATTTTGCTGCCAGAATGTAATTTTTAAATAAAACACTGGCACAGATAACGCAAATACAAGCAGTTTGAAAAGGTGACTCTTTAAACCCTACCTTCTTCCTCATTTCTCCTGTTTTTTCTGCAGTGCTCTTCAAGAGGATTCACTCTGTGAGTCTTAAGACATTCCTTGGGGCGAGTATCCTAGCCCCCATCATTCACTCAAAAGCTGAAGTTACTGTCAAGACAGTAGTTCTAGCCCCACGAGTCTCGATAAATAATTCAGTAAGCGCATTCATTTCCAGAGTCTTGGCTCAGCTCTAGCCTTACTCCTCTTGAAGACCAGTGCAAATATTGCCTCAAGAAGTGAAGAGCTGGTTCAGCGGGAGCCAACAATGAGGAAAGTTGAGCCAGGGAGACAAATTTGAGCGTATAAACACTGAAGCTGCTGTAACTGCCTGCTTCCTTGCAAATACACGGCTGTTTCCCACAGCAGCAGCAGCAACCGCAGGAGAGGAGAGGGAGGAAATCGTTAGGCTGTGGAAGGGCCAGAAGGGTGAGCCCTCCCAGCAGTTCCTGGCAGTGACTCAGGCAACAGGAAAATCCCAGATGGGCAATGCTCTCGGAGAGGAAGAAGAGGGTCAGGATCTGTATTTGACCCATTTCCTCCTCTGTCTCTACACAGGCCTCCTTGAAGCAAAAGCAGCAATCCCTGCTGCCTGTCATTTAAACACACAGAATTGTGTCCCATTTGCCATTTTTCATGTGAGGAGCAGTGGCCAGTTCAGCCTGAGTTGTGGTCATTTGTGTATCTTGGGCACACTGCCAGTGGGTCTGCCAACTCCCCTTTGTTGCCACTGCTGCCCAGCCTCTAAGCTCTGGCGACTCTCCCCCTTGGTTACCACAGAGAGAGTCTCTGGAACAGAGCACAGATGGTCTCTCTGGTCTGGAGACTTCAGCTTAGGAGGCACAGCTTGAGTGTGGGAATCATTCGAAGGGCCACGTGCCCACATGTCAGGTCACCAGGAGTGACAGCCACATGGCATGTGTGCCTCTTTGCTGACGCTAAAGCAGCGTCTGTCAAAAGGACTCTTTATCCTTTCCAATAGTCTCTTTTATTTTCTAGAAACTGAATTTGAAAATTAAAAATAACAATAGTAAATGGCAATACTAAAATGTTTCCATCCTCTAGAAAAGAGATGTTTTAAGGTATCAGGCAGGGACACACTTAGTTGAGCACATACATTACCAAGCACAAGGACCAGGGTTCAAGCTTCCGGTCCCCATCTGCAGAGAATGAATGAATGGTGAAGCAATGCTGCAGATCTTTCTATATCTCCTTTCCCTCTCAATTTCTATCTTTCCTATCAAATATATATATATATATATATATATATATATATATATACATAGATATAGATAGATAGATATACACTCATCTCTAGCGAGGTTTTATTTTCAGTAATTTTTCTCCTTTAATATGAGTCACATTAGAAGCTAGATCTTTCTTGATTATTATATGCCTAGAACATGGCAGCAATTTAAGAAGTATTTTATCTTGCTGCTTCTTGGTTAGTATTTGAAAGAGTTCAGTGAAATAAGCAAGAAGGAGATGGATGAATACCAGATGACCTCGCTCAAAGGTGAGCATAAGGAACAAAGAAAGGGCACCATTAAAAAATAGCTCACTTAATCGTGCACAACCCAGGTTCAAGCCCAGCCCTCATACAGTGAAAGAAACATTGGTGCTTTGGTTTCTTTTCCTCTCTGTCTCTGCCTGAAAAAGTGAAGCCCCAGAGATGACAATAAATAAATAAATAAATAAATAAATAAATAAAGATAGGAAAGGAAGGAAGGAAGGAAAGAAGGAAGAAAGAAAGGAAAACTAGAGGGTAAAACCTAGACTAGCTATGGCCTATTATAGCGGAGACAAAGACTTGAAAGAGGGGTGGAGAGAGGAACTGAAAGGGGGTGAGATCTATCTTATCTAAGACTCTGAAAGAACTATGGTGGCTGTTGTTAGGGAGTTGTGGCAGAGAACTGTGATGGTGAGTATGGTGTGGAAATATACTCCTGTTATCATCTGTAAACCACTATTAAATTCATTAATAAAACATTATTTTAAAAAGAAAGGTGGAGAGAGGTGATGATTCGGTGGTAAAATGTGCAGACACCCACACAGAGTGATAAGAAACTATACTCAGTAAAGAAAAATGTAAGGTGAAGCTTGGACAGGGTGTGGTGGATTACACCAAAACAAAGGACTCTGGGGAAGGAGGAGAAGGAATCGGCTAAAGGGACACTAGGGTGCCAATGTGTCTCCTAGATAGTGATCAAGGGAGACAAGAAGTTGTGCCTGTTTTAAAGACTCTGCTATAAAACATTAACCTCCCAATAAAATATAAAAATAAAGAATATATTTTTAAAGTAAATAACAATAAATGCATAAAAAGAAATGGACTGGGGAGGTCCAGTGGCAAAAAGAAAGAAAAGAAGGAAGGAAAAGGGAAAGAAGGAAGGATTAAAGATTTTATTTATTGATTGATGAGAAAGACAGGAGGAGAGAGAAAAAGAACCAGACATAACTCTGGTACATGTGCTGCCAGGGCTTAAACTCAGGACCTCACGCTTGAGAGTCAAGTGCTTTATCCACTATTTTTTTTAATGAATCAATATTTAGTAGGTAGGTAGATGGACTGAAAAGAAGCATAAACAAATGGGAAATAGGTACACACTTACTCATTGTTCTTACAGATCTCAATAATATTTGGAATCTAGAAAATTCCATTAAGGATCAGTGCTAACCCTAGAAAGAGGAGCAAAGGCGTGCTTTAAATGTGGACACTAGCCACCAAATGACATAAAAGTGGGGTGTCATTGAGGATCGATGGCGAAAGAAAGTATCTTAAGGGCCGGGTGGTGGCTCACATGTTACAATGCACAAGGACCAAAGAAATCCAGGGAGAAAGCTTTGAAAGTGGTGAAGCAGTGCTGCAGATGTCTCTCTGCCTCTCTTACTCTCTATCCCCCCTTCCTTCTCAATTTCTGGCTATCTCTATCCAATAAATAAATAAAGGTAATAAAAAATTTTAAAAAATAACTTCTAAAAAAAAGTATCTTAAATCACTAGTACTTCAAACTTTCATATTGTTTGTACTATGTGTGAGCAAGTCACAAGTTAACAAACCTTCACTAAGAAATACCTCGGAGCTCATGTTTCTAAATACAATGAGAACAATCAAGGGCTCACTAATCAATTTCCAAAGTCCTTTGTCCCACAGACTTTGACGAGCAGATAAGACACTGCACCTGTGGAAGGACAGGACTGTGAAGACTCATCAATAAGACTCCCCCAGTCATGGGAGCATGTATGTATATGGGAGAAGAGTCCACCCTTCCACTGAGATTTCAAATTCCAACAGCGGAGCAACAACATGAATAGAACTATGTCTCTGAAAACTCACAACTGAGCTGGAAAGAAGCTTGATGTTAATGCAAAAAAAATTTTATCCCTGAAGGTCTGATATCCCAGGTTCAATCGCCCACCCCATCAGAAACCAGAGTTCAGCAGTGCTTTAATCTTTCTCTCTGTTTTTCTGTATCTCTCTCATTAAAATAACATAAATGTTAATAAAAAGAAAATTCTTCCACACCTATGGACAGCTAATCTTTGATAAGGGGGCCCAAAGTATTAAATGGAGGAAGGAAGTTCTCTTCAATAAATGGTGCTGGGAAAACTGGGTTGAAACATGCAGAAGAATAAAACTGAACCACCGTATCTCACCAGAAACAAAAGTCAACTCCAAATGGATCAAGGACCTTAGACCAGAAACTATCAAATACTGAGAGGAAAACATTGGTGGAACACTTTCCCACCTAAACCTCAAGGACATCTTTGATGAATCAAAACAAACCAATGGGACTACATCAAATTGAAAAGCTTCTGCACAGCCAAAGAAACTATCACACAAACAAAGAGACCCCTCACAGAATGGGAGAAGATCTTCGCATGCCATACATCAGACAAGAGACTAATCACCAAAATATATAAAGAGCTCAGCAAACTTAGCACCAAAAAAGCAAATGACCCCATCCAAAAATGGGCAGAGAATATGAACAAAACATTCACTTCAGAGGAGATCCAAAAGGCTAACAAACATGAAAAATTGCTCCAGGTCACTGGTTGTCAGAAAAATGGAAATGGAGATACCACCTCACTCCTGTGAGAATGGCATACATCAAAAAGGACAGCAGCAACAAATGCTGGAGAGGTTGTGGGGACAGAGGAACCCTTCTGCACTGCTGGTGGGAATTTTTGGTTCAGCCTCTCTGGAGAGCAGTCTTGAGAACTCTCACAAGGCTAGACATGGACCTTCCATATTACCCAGCAATTCCTCTCCAGGGGATATACCCCAGGGATTCCATAATGCCCAACCAAAAAGATATATGTACACCTCTGTTCATAGCAGCAAAATTCATAATAGCTAAAATCTAGAAGCAACCCAGGTGCCCAACAACAGATTAGTGGCTGAGAAAGCTGTGATACATACACACAATGGAATACTACGCAGCTATTAAGAAAAGTGAACCCAACTTCTCTGACCAATCTTGGATGGAGCTAGAAGGAATTATGTTATGTGAGCTAAGTCAGAAAGACAAAGATGAGTATGGGATGATCCCATTCATAAACAGAAGTTGAGAAAGAAGAACAGAAAGGGAAACTAAAAGCAGGATTTGACTAAATCTGGAGTAGGGCACCAAAGTAAAAACCCTGCGGTAAAGGGGAGAGTGGACATTCGGCTTCCCGGGGTGGAGGGGGGTGGGGGGATGGAACACAGTCTTTTGGTGGTGGGAATGGTGTTTATGTACACTCCTATTAAACTGTAGTCATATAAATGACTATTTAAATAATATGAGAGGGAGAAAATTGATCATATGTCTCGAACTTTTTAAAACATAGACTGAGTCTTCTTAATACATAGGCTGAGACTTTGATATGTTGACTCTCTCAAAAGCCTAGACCAGGGAGAACAGAAGCAACCGGTGGCACAGCTATATACAAGATGTTGGGTATTATAAAGCAAATCCTAACAAAAGAACTTTTCAAAGTTAACCCAATTACCAAATAATGTGATGATAACAATAACTATCTATTGCCTTCTTGAACCCTAAGACAGCAGGAACCTCACATTTCCACTATAAAGCCTATATTTCCCCCAGTACTGGAACCTTAGGGTGGGGCGCACTTTTCTGCATGCTTCTCTCAATTCAAATCAAATAATATTGCATCCACTGACCCCAACGTAATCAACGCAACAAGTGCCACCTCAGCATGCTTCACTTCAGACTGTGTCCAGAGACTTCAGGTGTGGAATGACAACCCTTCAGCTTCATTACTCGGATGAGACCTTTCCTTTCATAGTATTCTCTAATTCCATTCCAGGAGGTTCACTTCCGAACAAAGTTCCAAAACCTAGATATAGACCAGGTCCCCTGAGATAGAGCATATGTTCACACGTATCCATAAATTAGGGCAAAATATATACCTGAAAGCAAAAGTACACAAGTATGCAGTGAGTACCCCCCAACACTTCATCTGTACTATTCCAGCCTTTAGGTCCATGACTGTTCAACAATTTGTTTGGCTTTGTATATTAACTCTCTTTTCAGCCACCAGGTTCCAGATGCCAGCATGATGCCAACCAGACTTCCTTGGACTGACAGCTCCACCAATGTGTCCTGGAGCTCCTCTTCCCCATCCTACTAGGGAAAAAGAGAGGCAGACTGGGAGTATGGACCGACCAGTCAAAGCCCATGTTCAGTGGGGAAGCAATTAAGAAGCCAGACCTTCCACCTTCTGCATCCCACAATGACCTTGGGTCCATACTCCCAGGGGGATAGAGAATGGGAAAGCTATCAGGGGAGGGGATGGGATATGGAGATCTGGTGGTGGGAATTGTGTGGAGTTGTACCGTTCTTATCCTATGGTTTTGTTAATGCCTCCTTTTTTAAAGAAAGAAAGATAGAGAGAGAGAGAGAGAGAGGAAGGAAGGAAGAAGGAAAGAAAGAAAGAAAGAAAGAAAGAAAGAAAGAAAGAAAGAAAGAAAGAAGGAAAGAAAGAAAGAAAGAAAGAAAAAACTTACCATATAAGTTAGTTCTCTGATGCTTCCCACTATTGTCACATGAGGTATTTTCCTTTACGTTTGTTTTTCTTGTTTTATCGTGGTATCTGGAGGGAAAAGAATTTCAAAAGTATTTTATTATTTTTGTACTTGGGCCACATAAGCACCCTTTTGATGAGGTGCTAATATTTAACAATATAAAAATGGGTTTTCAAAATGAAGAATGGGACACAGGCAACATTCTAGGGATATATATATTATGTATAATATATATTGTGTATATAGATTATGTATAATATATATATAATATGTATATATTGCTGTTGTGACTTTATTTCTCTAATAGCAGGCTGAGACAACTAGTTTTATGGGAAATACGTGTGTAAATGCCACAAGATCACAGAAACACTTAACAGCCAAGGGCCCAACCGGAAAACTGTTAGACTAATGAAAAGATGGGGGCTCCTGGCACAACGGAGATAGACTATGCATTTGTAGATTCCTTTTCCAGCACAGGAAGGAAGACAAGAATTATAAAACAAGCCTATATCAGCGGATGGAGAGTGTAAAAGAAACCTAGCAGTCTAAAGAGACAAGGTGACAGAAGCTAGGAAACTGGTAGTTTGGGATCCTGATGGCTATTTCCCTAAAGTAAAATTAAAAACTTTAAGAACATATGATGTGGCACGGCACTCTGATCTTCACTACCCCTCAAGCTCTCATACACGGACAATCACTTTTCCTAATGGTGATCATCTTGGATATTTTGGGAGGCTTCACTTGCCTTCCAGGCCTGGGTTTTATGCAAAATCTTATTTTCTTTTCCCTTTTGTATCAAGTCTGCTGTAAATGCTCATGACAGTCACTGCTGCTTAACCCAGCAGATGGCTGGTACTGAGCAACGCTCCTCAGAGGCATTAAATACAGTTATGTCATGTCCCAGGCTGATTATAAAGAAGCAATCAGAGACTAAGTCATGTTTCAGTTTCCCTGTTAGTTCAGAATCACTGCTGTGGCTATTTTCTTTTCTCTACCTCTCTAATTTTGAATCTCTGTGATGAGAAGAGTTGTTTTTGCAAATTTCACTAAAGAAATGAAGATGAATAAATCATTCTGTCCCCATGCATGTTCTGCTACATGATTCATTAGAAGCCCCCAAAGGGATTTTCCTATCGCACACACACAATGCTGGTTCTCATCAGTTGTCAGCAAAGACAAGGAGAATAGAAAAAAAAAAAAAGAAGAAGAAGAAAAAATATACCAGACTTCTGGTAGATGTCAATTCCACCTCCCATAAATACCTTACACTGCTCTCAAGATATTGAGAACTAAACACAATTAGCAGAAAAAGGGTGGGAGAAACTTCATCTGAATAAAAAGACATTCTTGGAATGTCCTGGGGCTGGGTGGTGGTACCCCGGGTTAAGCACATGTTACCATATACAAAGACTTGGGTTCAAGCCTCTGCCCACCACCTTTAAGGGAGAAGCAGGTCTTTAGGTATCTCTCTTCTCTCTCCCTTTCTACCATCCCCCAATTTCTGTCAAAATAAAATAACAATAACAATAATAACTACCTACTCAGAATGCCACCTATGTTTTTTGTTCAGTGGCTATTCTATTGACCAAGGACTATTTTAGCAGGATCACAAGAAACTGAAGGCCAGAAACTCAGACAGGGGAAGACAAGAAACTAAAGACCAGAACCTAAACAGGGAGAGATTGTTCCTCTTTACAGATCTGTTTCTAAGTAACAGGGTCCCATTCTCCCCATGATGGGGAGGGGGTGCTTTTATAAAAAGTTAGTGTTTTCTAAATGGAGATTTCACCATTCACAAGGGCTTATTCTTACATGTTATTCAACTTTTTTTAAGCTTCCAGTTTTTTTGCTCTCCCTGCCTTCTACTGTTTCTGTTGATCTTACTTTGGACACCCCAGGAAGCAGAGGGAGAGCAGTATTTGAGGGCAGGCATAGATGTCTGCTTTATTCTGGGGGCAGCCACGACTATGCCATTATGTCTTGTATATAAAGCTTTCTTCTTAGGAAGTCAAGGATCTTGATTTCAAATAGGAAGTAAGCTTTGCTGCACTCTCCCATGAAACAGCAAATTAGACTGAAACAGACATCTTGTAGAGAGTGCTGGCATTGCAATAGAAAGGAGTCAGGAGATCTGTATTTGTATTTGTGTCTTCGGTGGTTTTTTTTTTTTTTTTTTAAACCAGAGCACTGCCCAGCTCTAGTTTATGATGGTGTAAGGGATTGAACTTGGGACTCTGGAGCCCCAGGCATGGGAGTCTCTTTGCATACCATTATGCTATCTACCCCCACCTGGTGTCTGCCATTTTTTAGCAGTTCTCATCCAATTTGTGTTTTCATACCCACTCTACTGTCACAAAATATAGGCACGTAGACTAAATAAATAAATATATATATATATGATTTATGATTATGAAAACCATGCATTATAACTATAACTATAATATAAATTCTAATATTACTTAGGGCCAGGCAGTAGTGCACTCAGTAGAGCATACACATTGCCATATGCAAGGACCTGGGTTCAAGTCCCATATCCCCATCTGAAGGGGGAAAGCTTCATGAGCAGTGAAGCAATGTTGCCAATAGCTCTCCTCTCCTTCTCTGGCAATGTCTGCCTGTCCTAATAAAACAAAGAAAGGGAGGAAGAAAGAAGGGGAAAAAAGGATCACCAACAGTGGTGGATTCATCATATGGGTGCCAAGGCTGAGGGATAACTCCAAAAGCAATAAAAAATTAAAAATATATATATTATTAACCTGAAATATCTATATCACATATGCATATACAAAATAACAAATTTACTCTGCATGTAAATTCTCTAGGAATACAAATAATGTTTATGTACAAGGTATTTTTTTAACATTGCTACTGTCAGTAACCTCTACCTTTCCTAGAGAGAAGTCGAAAGAAAGAAGCAATATGTCTGTATAATATAAAGAAGCAAAGCAAATATACAAATGCAAAGAAAACAAAAACAATACCTTGTGGCTCCCTGAGGGACAGAGAATCTGGGGAATCATTCAACCCTCAGGAGTTAAAGGACATATAGGCATGGTCGGCTAAATGCCTTGCCTCCTCCTCAGGAAGATGGCAGCTACCATGGTGGTGATGGATAGTAGCCAACTTTGGAAACAGGTCTGCACCGGGCTTCCCAAGAGAGACACTTCTCTCAGCCTGGCAGAGGAGAATAACAGTAGTTTTATTGTCAGACTCACTTTCTGATCCAAGTTTATCTGCTTATCTACCAGTAGTTTAATCCTGAGCCGTTACTCAAAACTTGGCAGTTCTTGTAATCTTGGGTCCCTTCTGCAAAATGTGCAAGAATTTATCTGCCTTTTAGGCTTCTGTAAAGTCTGCAGGGGGAAACATGGTGGAGCTCTGATATAGTCTGGATGGATCAATAGGCCTTCATGAAATGGTCTGTTTCACCCCTATTCTTTTTAGCAGCAACCAAGTTAACTGTCATGGACATTCACTGAAGACCTCATTTTGTTGAACCAGTACTCCCCACTCAGTCTTCCCAAATTGGCATCTTCCCTGGAAAAACTATGCTTTTTTTCTGTCTATAAACTTTAATGGCATTCACTGGAAAGGTAATCAGTTGATCTTCATTTCTGATGATCCAAAGTATCTTTCCAGTGAATTCTTTATTAGAGTTACTGTGTCCTGCAAAACAGAAGAAAGGGAGAAGGTACTAAAGTATTCTTGTGTTTCCTGCCTTCACACTATAGATCTTTTTATTTTTCTTTTTTTATCTCCAAATTAGTTTCATTTGAAATGAAGACAAAGCTTTTTATTCACAGGCTGTTCTTTTTATAAGGATTTACAAACATTTACATTTAGTTTTGCTGTTGGTTTGTATATGTTTTACTTGAGTTCCCTTGTGGTTATGCTGAGAATATGATCAGCTGTATGACTCAGGGGAAAATTCTCAAGTAAATACTGATAAAAAAAAAAAGAGTAGTGGTTATTAAAATACCACATGGCGAATGAGTCAATCTGAGAAATCAGGATCTTTGAACTATGTAGGACCTTATATATCAGCTTATTCAATATCTTACTTTTTTTTTTTAAAGATTTTATGTATTTATTTATGAGAAATGATAGGCGAGAGAAAGAACCAGACATCATTTTGGTACAAGTGCTGCTGGGGATTGAACTTGGGACCTAATACTTGAGAGTCCAATGCCTTATCCACTGCACCACCTCCCAGACCACAATATCTTACTTTTAAATAGTTCCTACTGTAGAAGAATTTCTGGTCTCATGGAATATCCTGATAAGTGCATAACATGTATTGTGTAAGTAACCCATTTTCTTCATTTAATATATGAATAACTGGGAACCTAACAGATTTACGGGGCCAGGTAGTAGCACACCCAGCTGAGTGCACAATTACCATGAGCAAGGTTCTGGTTTGAACACCTGCTCACCACCTGCAGGGGAGGAAGTTTCATGAGTGGTGAAATATGCCTGCAGGTGTCTTTCTCTCTTGCTCTCTGCCCCCCCTCAATTTCCACGTCTCTTAGTAAGAGAGAGGAAAGAGAGAGAAAAGCAAAAGAAAAGAGAAAAAAAAGGCTGCTGGGAGTTGTAGATTCAGAGTGCTAGCACCAAGCCCCAGCAATAATCCTGATGTCATTAAAAAATGAACAAACAAAAAAGATGTAGTAATCTTCCAAGCTCAAGCAGCAGAGAGGATGCTGCCTTACAAGATGCTGACGTTATTTTGACCATCAGGATGCTCCTGGAAGCCATTATTTTTCCTTTCTTTTTTTTCTTCTCTTTTTTTTTATCTCTTTATCCTTCCTTCTTTCCTTCCTTCCTGCAGCCACTGACTGTGAACTTCGCTTGCTTTTACTAGACACCAACGTGCCAATTTGTGTGTGAAGAAACTGGGATTGACTCTGTTAAACCCAAGTTAGTTCAGAGAGGCAGAGTTATAATGAAAACCATGGGCACCTAAAAACCCACTTCAGGTGGTCAGGCAGTAGCTCACCCAGTTAAGCACACACATTCTCATGTGCAAGGACCCAGGTTCAAATCCTGGCTCCCCACATGCAGGAAAAGCTTCATTTGAGGTGATGCAAGGCTGCAGGTGTCTCTCTTCTCTCTGTCTCCCCTTCCCTTTCAATTTCTCTCTGTCTTATCTAATAAAAAAGGGAAGGAAAAAGTCTGTGTTTTGACCTTATTGCCTGTTTATATATAATGAGAGGGGCTTCTGTCAGTTTTCTTGGTTGGTTTGGTTGGTTTTCTAACGTTGAAGAATTAAACAAAAGTTCTCAACTTTTTTTTACTTTCTCTCAAATTCCCCAGATCCTTGCATCATCTTTGACAGTGGTCATGACTGCAGTTATCTTTGTGTGGGAATTAAGCATGGTCTGAACACACACCCATGAGTGCCAAGGAAAAGAAGAGTGGGTCAGGGGCTGGTTAATTTGATGAATCAGTTTCACTGGGTCATGTAGCGGTGTCCACATATTTGGTTAAATATTATTCTAGAAGTGTCTGTGAGAGTATTTCTGGGTAAGACTGACAGGTGAACTGGTAAAGTGAGAGTGAAACAGCCTGTCCTTGCTAAAGCAAGGTGACAGGACAACTGTCTAAGGAAGAATTTGCTCCCTCTACCTGACCGCTTGGAGCTGGTCACCAATCTTCTCCAGACTTTGTCCTCAGACTCAGGGTGAAATTACATTCTTGACTCTCCTGGGTCTATCCAGATGCTGCACCTTCTCAGCTTCTAGAAACTTCTGAGCCAATCCTGAGTATATGTATAGCCCCTCTGGGGAACACTGACTAACATTGGCTCACTACTTGCCATTATTTAATTATTTGTGAGATTGTTCATGGCTTATCTACATGTTAGCTGAGTACAGGTGTAATGGTAATAATTATTGCTATTACCATCACAATGCAGTACTTACAAAACTACGTATAACAACATCCAACCTAGTTTTGCATTTAAGATATTAGATATACTTTAAAATATTTTACAGAGAGGAATTCATGAAGTCCTTGTCAATTAGGTATTACTATGATCCAAATTTACTAATAAGTAGTTTGAGGCATAGCCAGATTAATTAATATACCTAAAATCCCAAGTTCAGTCCCTGGCAACTCCATAAACCAGAACTGAGTAGTGCTCTGCTAAGTAAAAAACAAACAAACTGTGGGGGAGAAAGAGAGAAACTCCAAGTCATATATCCCATGCCATTACTGAGACCTGATACCTAGTGAGTGGACTGGACTTAGATCACCACTGTGTGAATTTCACCTTTGACTAGAATACTTTGAAATGCCATAATGGAGGGCTCTGGTTTTTTATTGTTTGTTTGTTTTTGTTTTGTTTTCTTTTTTCTTTCTTTCTTTGTTTTTATTTGAATAAAGACAGAGAGAAACTGACAGTGGAGTGGGGAGACATGAAGAGAGACAGAGAGATACCTGCAGCACTGTCTCACTGCTTTCAGAACCTTCCTGCCAGTAGGGACCAGGGGCTTGAACTCAGGTCCTTGTGCATTGTAGCAAGTGCATCCAACTGGGTCACCACCATTTAGCCTCTGGTGGTGTTTTTTTTTCATGCTGTACTCCCTGTACTTAGTTCATCACAAAATTTGCTTGAGGGCTGTGGAAACAGCCTAATGGTTATACGAAAGCCTCTCAGAGCTGAGCTGTACTCTGGTCTCTCCCTCTCTCTCAGTTTCACTAGCTCTTATCAGAAATAAATAATAAAATGAAATATTTTTTAAGAAAAAAAAAGTCACTTGAAAGCACAATAGTAACAAAGTACATAACAGTCTGGGATGAAACTTACTATCAATCCCAACTTTAACTCCTCCTATTTTAACTGTGACTTCAGGCAACTTACTTCACCTCTCTGGACCTCAGATGCTTCCTCTGTGAAATAGGAATCACAAGCCTGCTATAATAATGCCAAGATCTGTACAGTGCTTAGGCTAGTACTCAGCATTTACTAATCACCCAATACAATCACACTTATTTTTCACTTTATTTTTACTTACTTTTATTTTACTTGACCCTCATCATTATCTACACAAAGGCAAATGACAGCCACACAGTAGAGATCTGAGAAACTAAAGAAATTCTTTTACCAATAAAAATGCTGCCAGCTTTCCTTCATCACACAGACAGGAGATACATTCTCTGGATTGACAGGAAGAATAAGACAAAGGTATTATAAGCTAAACACATTACCTGACATGATAAGTGTCACAGACTGGGAGGAGTGAATACCATTCTAGGGGCCGAGTGATAGTGCGTGAAGGAAAGGGTGGGGGAGAAGGAAGAAAGGAAGCAGGGAAGGAAAAGAAATACCATTCTAACTTAAACATGATGGGAGGACAGAGGGCAAAGCAGAGGTGGCAGCTGTAGGGGAGAGAATGCCATTCGGACAACAACGCAGATGGCGGGGAAGGGGCAGGGGCAGGCCTGTGTGTGGCAGCACAATGATCACACGTAATAACATTTCGCTGCCTGAGGCTCTGAGGTCCCAGCTTCTCTCTTCACCACCAACATAAGCTAGAGTGAGCAGTGCTCTGATAAATACACCAAAAACAATGCAGAGGACCTTGGGTTGTCAGCAACAAAAAGAGACCATCCTCGTAGCCATTTCCTCAAATGTCAAGACACAAAGGCTGGGGACATGGGGTTGGTGCACAGGAACCATCTCATGCGATGTGGCCTGTGGAAGGGAATACATGTCCACTTGCTCCTGTTGCCTCCACAACTCTTATTCCACAGCAGAGACCCGAGAGGTCGTGTGTCTAATAAAAGGAAGGATGAAGGAGGGTGTGTCAGAAGAAAGATACAGAACAGCCCCTGAAGGGGGTACTTCCAGACAGGAATGACTTTTCTCACAGAGTGGATAGTCTGGCAGTAAGAAGCGATTGGTCTTGTAGGCTCCTCTGTCACCACCAGTCGTTTTATCAGAAACTTGGGGTCTTTCCTTTCCTCTTGGGTGCTGGCTTTTACTTTTAAATATGTTTGCCACCCCAAGAATTTATTTTCTTATTATAGGGCTTGACTTTATTATCATTTTTTTTCCTTTTCTTGCTTTATCATCTTACTGGGGAGTTAATGGATTATAGTACAGTTGATGACACACAAAAACGATTTCTCATCTCCCTGTGACAGGTGTCTGCTAAACACTCTCACCCCAATTTAGGTTCCTAGTCATCATCATCTGCCAGCACCCTAGAGGCCCCACTCTATCCCTCTCCCTAAGCTCCCTGCCCAGAGTCCTCTGCTTTGCTGCAATACACCAAACCCAGTCCAAGTTTTACTTTGTGTTTTCCCTTCTCTCCTACTTGAGTTCCACCTTTAAGTGATGAACCAACGAGATGACATCAAATTGAAAAACATCTGTACAGCAAAAGGAACCACCACCAAAACAGAGACTCCTTACAGAAAGATCTTTGTATGCCATACATCAGGGGGAAAAAAAGTCTATTAACCAAAATAAACAAAGAACACACTAAACTCAGCAACAACAGCAAAAAGCAAATGGTCCCATCCAGAAAGGGGAAGAGGATACAGGCAGAATCTTCACCAAAGAAGAGATCCAAAAGGCC
This sequence comes from Erinaceus europaeus, assembly GCF_950295315.1. NCBI lineage: Eukaryota > Metazoa > Chordata > Mammalia > Eulipotyphla > Erinaceidae > Erinaceus > Erinaceus europaeus. The sequence goes on from NC_080166.1 coordinate 85,598,467, forward strand.
AACAGACATATAAAAATAAGCTCAAAGTCACTGATGATGAGAGAAATGCAAATAAAGACAGCAATGAGATAGCACGTTACACCCGTGAGAATGTCATACATGAGAAAGGATAGAAACAAGTGGTGGTGGGTGGGGGTTGGGGGAATAACCCTTGTACACTGCTAGGGGAATGCAGACCTCATTTCATTATCAACATGGGCACTGCAAGCTCAGCTGGAGCCTGGACAAGAGGCTTGAACCAGGGGTCGCCAAGCTTTCTCTTTTGCCTTTGCAGGCAGCTGGTCTCTGCTGAAATTACTCAGCCCTGCCTTGGTAGGATAAGCAGTCCCAGACAAGGCAGACATGATGGAGCACTGCTGTGTTCCAATCACTGGAACTATGGACATTGAAATCTTGTATTACTCCCATATACTAAAAGTGGGTTCTTCTTTTGATTTTTTTTTTCAACCATGTAGACATGTCCAAAACCACTCTGAGCTCAGAGGTGACAGAAAAGTAGATGGTGAGGATCAGGAGGTAGCACACCAGGGAAGCACACATAGTACATACAAAACACAAGGACTTGCACAAAGATCCCGGTTTGAACCAAGGCTTCCTACCTTTAGGGGGGCCGCTTTATAAGTGGTGAAGTAGGTCTGCAGGTGCCTTTAGCTTCCCCATCTCACTCAATTTCTCTCTATCCTATGCAATAAAAAAATTAAAAAATATCCATAGGAGCAGTGGATTCATAGTGCAGGCACTAAGCCTCAGCAATAAACCTGGAGGCAAAAAGAAAAATGGATGGTGGGCCTGATTGGGGACCCAAATCCATAATTTCCCATCCTCTGTCTTTTAAAAAATATTTTACCATTTATTTACAATGACAGAGAGATGAAAGCACTACTCAGCTATGGCTTATAGTAGCGCTGAGGATTGAACCTGGAACTTCAGAGCAATAGGCACGAAAGCCTTTTGCATAACCATCATGCTGTCTCCCCTTATTCTTTTTACATTCATCCATGATCTGTATCTAGGCAAAAAATTATGACAAAGTTGGTGCTCTAATAGTTTTCTCCAAGGGAGTAACGAATACCAGATCCATGAATAGCAGTATCACAGTCAAGAGTAGACGGAATTTTCTACATGAACTGGGACTTATATAAAGTCCAGCACATGGCTGGAATATAGCATTTTAGTCATTTCTCCTTCCTCGGAAAGTATTTTGGTGAGACAGCTAGTTTTCAGTCAACGTGGGATTGATTACCTCCTGTTGCTACTCTTTAAAGGAACTCTGGAGAGTCCTGAAATCATGAATTAGAACTCTATTTAACTTTTATAAATATTCCACCTTTCTTCCTGGGCTTCCAATGGTGAGGAAAATGCAAACAGAACCCCAGCACAGAAAAGGAAAAAATGTTCTGTTTTGGCCCAACCTCATTAAACATTCTTCCATTGCAAGGGAGGAGGGGAGACAACAATTCTGCAGCAAGCCAAAAATAAATAAATAAATAAATAAATAAATAAACCAGTCACCCTCTTTCTACATTCAATTACTAAGGCAATTTCCTTTATAGCCTACTTACAGGAATACCTCTTAGCATGTTGTCAAGAGCGTCACAACTTGTTTACTCAAAAGGTTATGTGCGAATGAGAGCTTTTTGATATTAATCAAGTAATTTGCTGGCATGGCCCGGAAAGGGAAAATGTGAGCATGCTCCTAAAAAATGAAACAACCCATTAATCAAGTTCTCACTCTCTTGAAGACAATTATGAGGAGAAAAGGGCAAACAGACCCTGCAGAGAAGAAACCCTTAGACTGATGGGACGCTTAATGTGCTTGGGCACCGACCGGCGTCTACACAGAAAGTGATGCGCTAACTCCAATCACAGCTTTCAAACGACATATACTCTCTGTTGAAAGACTCAAAGGCTGCCGTTTATTATGGATTTTAAAAAATAATCCCACCGAGTGCACTAAATTCAGCAAAGTTCTTGCATTCGGGGTGCTGTCTTGTTCGTCCCCGGTTATCTCAAGTTAAAAGGTGGGACAGGGCATGGGTGTTGAATACCTGTCCCGTTTGTATTTGTCCTCATTGATATTTTCTTTAGTCCCCTAGCCAGTGCATTCTTCATGAAGTTTCAGACGGAAGCTCCATCAATCGAGATTAAACTCTGCGGCAGAAGACATTTAAAAATATTTGTACAGATGGACCCGAGCGGGATAAGGCCACCAGATAAGGGAGGTGGAGAGGGGCGGAAACAAGCCCAAGAAGCAAACCGCACCCGCCAAACACCAGCCTGGCCTCCGAGGTCCCAAGGCGGCACAATGGCTCCCCAGTACAGAGCAGCGACCGGAGTTCGAGTCCCTGGTCCTCACCTGCCGGGCAAAGTTCACGAGCACTGAAGCAGGGCTGCAGGTCTCTCTCTCTCTTTCTCTCTCTCTCTCCCGCTCCTTTCTCAATTTCACTGTCTCAGTCCAATAATAAATAATAAAAACATTTTTTTTTAAGTATTAAAACAGAAACAGACAGGAAGACTCTCATGCCTGCGGCTCTGGGCCCCAGGTTCAAGCCCCAGCACCGCCATCTGCCAGCGCTGAGCAGGACTCAGAACAAACCAACAACAACAACAAAAACAAAAAAAAAAATAAACTACTGCAGAGGGGTGAAAAATTCCTTCACACTTTGTCCATTTCATGTGTCAACATTGGGAATATTCAAATGAGAAAACAGGACAGTGCAAGCCACAGAGAGACGCCACCAGCCACTCACCCGTGAGACCCGGAGCCCCTTCTCCATGGGGCCCACCAACCACCGGCTATTGATATCCAGGCCCCGCCTTCCCTTCCTTTCTAAGCCACGCCCACGTGTGTGTGTGTGTGTGTGTGTGTGTGTGTGTGTGTGTGTGTGTGTGTGTGTGTTTTGCACAGGTTTTTTTTTTTAATAAAAAGGAAGCATTGACTAAACCATAGGATAAGTGGGGTACAACTCCACACAATTCCCACCACTAGAACTCCATATCTCATATCCATACCTCCCCTGATAACTTTACTATTCTTTTTTATTTTTTTGTATTTATTTATTCCTTTTGTTGCCCTTGTTGTTTTATTGTCGTAGTTATTGTTGTTATTGATGTCGTTGTTGGATAAGACAGAAAGAAATCGAGAGAGGGGAAGAGAAAAGATAGACACCTACAGACCTGCTTCACCACTTGTGAAGTGACTCCCCTGCAGGTGGGGAGCCAGGGGCTCCAACAGGGATCCTTATGCCAGTCCTTGCACTTTGCACTTAGCGCTTAAACTGCTGCGCTACAGGGGGCCTCCCCAGCTTTCTTATTATTTAACCCTCTGGGAGTATGACCCAAGGTCATTGTGGAATGCAGAAGGTGGAAGCTCTGGCTTCTGTAATTGCTTCCCCACTGAACATGGGCATTGACTGGACGATCCATACTCCCAGCCTGTCTCTCTCTTTCCCTAGTAGGGTGGGGCTCTGGGGAAGCTGAGTTCCAGGACATATTGGTGGGGCTGACTGTCCAGGGAAGTCTGGTTGGCATCATGCTGGCATCTGTAACCTGGTGTCTGAAAAGAGAGTTAACACACAAAGCCAAACAAATTGTTGAACAATTATAGACTGAAAGGCTGGAATAGTGCAGATGAAGAGTTGGGGGTGGGGAGCTCCTTTCCTCCATTTTGTATATTTTAGTTATATTCCAAAGGGCCTGTGGCTATACTAATTTTTTTTTCTTTTTCTTTTTTCCCCTGAGCCTGAAATCTGATATGGAGATGGATCCAAGTTATTGTCTGGGGAAATGATGTCATTGCTGGAAAAGGACCAGAAAGCTGGATCAGGAAAGAGAGTAGCTCTCTGATATGGGAAAGGGGTATAAATATTGTTAACTATAACCCCATCAATTTGATGTTATTTGGGGCCCATATTCAGCTTAGGAATCTATGTGACCTCTGCATCCCTATAGATCTGAGCTCATATTCTGTGGTCATGAGTAGGAACATTCCAAGCTGCCCCAATATGAACACATCTTCCTCAGGTGTAGCCTAGACTGTGTTATACATCTTCCCTTTGGATGATGGAAAATTCTCTACCGTTGTTGATCCAAGTTGAGGGCCTATTTTGTTGTCTCTGATAGAGATGACCAACAACAGTGGAGAGAGGGATTTATTTGAGGTCTAGGTCCATCAAGTCTGTTTTGGAATCTCAGGACTCCCTGATTAGGGTCCCAGCTGATGGGGTGGCCTGATAGTGACTAAAGAGTCATCATTAAAGTATGCCAGTCTCTTGCCCTTATTCAGCTTTTGCAGTCCTTGCTTTGATGAGGTTAGCTTTGGAGTGAGTGAGAGAACTATAATAGGAAAGGTGAGGAGGGTATCTAAGTAAGTGGACGCAATTTCATTATGAACTTTACACTGACTCACTACAGACTACTGTGAATTTTTGCTTTCAGGTATATATTTTGCCATAATTTATGGATACAGGTGAACATATGCTCTATCTCATGGGACCTGGTCTACAGCTAGGTTTTGGGACTGCTAGGAAGTGAACTTCCTGGCATGGAATTAGAGAATACTATGAAAGGAAAGGTCTCACCTGAGTAATGAGGCTGAAAGGTTGATATTCCATGACTGATGTCTCTGGACACTATCTGAAGTGAAGCATGCTGAGGTGGTACTCATTGTGTTGATTAGGTTGGGATCGGCGATGCAATATCATTTGGTATGAATTGAGAGAAGCATGCAAAAAAGTGAGCCCCACCTTAGAGTTTCCAGAACTGGGGGAAATATAGGTTCTATAGAGGAAGTGGGAGGTTCCTGTTGTCTTAGGGTTAAGAAGACAATAGATAGTTATTAATATAATCACATTATTTGTCAATTGGGTTAACTATGAAAAATCCCTTTGTTAGGATTTGCTGTATCATAGACAACATCACCATAGTTTATGTCCTTTGACATTATTTGTATATAGCTGTGCCACCAGCTGATTCTGTTCTCCCTGGTCTAGGCTTTTAAGAGAATCAACATAACAAAGACTCAGCCTATGTATTAAAATGATTCAGTCTGTGTTTTAAAAAGTTTGAGACATACAATCAATTTTTCCCCTCTCATATTAATTACATAGTGATTTATATGACCACAAATTAATAGGAGTGTACATAGACACCATTCCCACCACCAAAAGACTACGTCCCATCCCATCCCCCCACCACTACCACCCCGGCAAGTCTAACATCCACCCTCACCCCAGGGTTTTTACTTTGGTGCCCTACTCCAGATTCAGTCAAATCCTGCTTTTAGTTTCCCTTTCTGTTCTTCTTTCTCAACTTCTGTTTATGAGTGGTATCATCCCATACTCATCTTTATCTTTCTGACTTAGCTCACTTAACATAATTCCTTCTAGCTCCATCCAAGATTGGTCAGAGAAGGTGGGTTCATTGTTCTTAATAGCTACATAGTATTCCATTGTGTATATATACCACAGCTTTCTCAGCCACTCATCTTACCTCTAGGTAAGGGAAACAAAGGGGCTGGATTTCCTCAGGTCTTCTCCAAGTTCTCCTCCCACTCTATGTGACAGAGCCAAAAACAAAAAGTTCCTAGACAGAGAGGTTCCAGACCCTTTTCTTCCCTAACACGAGGATGGGCACAATGAAAAAATAAGGGAAAAAAAGCAAGTGTTAGGATATGGAGAGACTGGGGTTGCCACGTAACTGCTGGGGGAAATGTCAAATGGAGCAGCTGCCTTGAAAAACACTTTGTTCAGTAAGACAACAAGAAAACTATTCTGTGACCCAACAATTCATCCTTGTTATTATCTTCCCCCCAAAATTGAACACTTAGGTTCACACAAAGACTTGCAGACAAAGCACTGGTGCCAACATGAAAGTAGCTTGATAGAAAAATATAGCCTCATGAAATTTCAGTCTTGAAGAAGTTCTTAAATATAAAAAATAAAATAACATATAATAAAGATATAATAAGGTGACTACCATCTTCATCCCCTTCCAATATATCTTTATAAGAACATGGATCCCTGAAAAAAAAAATGTGTCTCTTAAATAAAGAAGAGCTGTCAGAGTCACCTTTAAGGGAGACACCTGTCTTGTACTAGAACAGGAGCTGTGTGCCGACTGTCATCAGAGACCAGGCAGAAGAGGAGGTGAGGGGACAGTGACTCGGGGCAACAAGCAAGTCTTTCTGGTTGGAACAACAGTTGCATCAGACATGCTCGTCTTAGTCATCAGAGTTTATAGTTTTATCAAAACTAAACACAAGTTTACTCACCTGGTTGAGCACATATGTTATAATGTTCAAGGACCTGGTTCCAGCCCCCAGTCCTCACCTGCAGGGGGAAGCTTTACAAGTGGAGAAGCAGTACTGCAGGTGTCTCTCTTTCTCTCTCCCTAACTCCCTCTACACTGTCATTTCTGGTTGTCTTTATCCAATAAATAAAAAAGATTTTTTAAAATGTAAAAAATTATTTTTGGGAAACTCTAGTTTCCTACACATTATTCACATTAAAAAAAAAAAAGTATGCGCTCTGTGTGCAGTCACACAGGTGAAATTATCTCTGAGAAGGCTACCAAATTAAAAACTCTGCTGTAGGGGCCAAGTGATGGTGTACCTGGTAAAGCTCACATATTACAACCCAAAAGAACCTGGGTTCAAGCGCCTGGTCCACAACTGCAGGGGGAAAGCTTCAGGGGTGGTTAAGCAGGGCTGAAGGTGTCTCTCAACCTCTGTCCCTCTATATATCTCCCTCCCTTCTCAATTTCTCTCTGTCTTTATCTAATAAATAAATACACACAAAGTTAAAAAAATAAAACTCTGCTGTAGGCAAACCACTAGACACCCTGCTTTCCAGATAGCTGGGAAGATCAGGAGGTCTTTGATAAGAAAGAAACAGAATGGCACAGAGGAGGCAGAGAATCAAGGTCTCAAGAGTGAATGAATGGACTTTACAATAGTTGGGGTAACTTGCCACAAAACATTCCATATAAGATGAGGTGAGCTAGGGTCTGCCCCACTCTCTGAAGGTAAGTTGGGTCGTCTTACCCTGCCACGTAAGGAAGACTGGTCCTGAAATGAGTGCAGCCTAGAATGTCCCCAGTTGTGACCATGAACTGTGAGCTCAAACTGATACAGACTCAGAGGTGACAACAGGCTTCTGTGCTAAATATGAATATATATGGGTCTTGGGTCAGATCAATGGGGTAAATAGTTAATTATCCTTATGTACTTTCATCAGCTTTGGAAGGAATTCTCTCCCCTAATCCAGCTTTCTAGCCCTATTCTCAACTATGATACCAACTTCCCAGACAAAATTTAGTTCACCGGCAAGTTAGCTATCAAGCTCAAGCAAAAATTAATAAAATCATGGACCTCTTGGAACATACCTAAAATAGACTTCCTCACTTCTTCCCACCCTAAGATACCTAATTTCATCTGTTCTATTCCTACTTTTTGGTTCCTGTTTATTAAACATTTTTCCTGCCTTATGTCATATTGCCTTCCAGACATCGAGTTGCAAATGCTATCATGATTCCACCATGACCTCCATGGGCAGACAACCAGTCTACCTCACCAGTCTCACCAATGTGCCCCAGAACCTCACCTTCCCAGAACCCTACTCTATTACAGAAAGATGGAAACAGGCTAGGGGTATGGATCAACCTGCCAATGCCCATGTCCAGTGGAGAAGCAATTACAAAAGCCAGAATACTCACCATCTGCACCCCATAAAGAATTTTGGTCCATACTCCCAGATGGGGAAAAATGATAGGGGAAGATGAACAGAGGGTTCTGAATTCTAATTCTTTTTCAAAAAAACTTTTTAATTATCGTTTATTTATTTGTTGGATAGAAACAGTCAAAAATCAAGAGGAAAGGGGAGGTAAATAGATAGATAGAGAGGTACCTGCAGCCGTGCTTCACCATTCACAAAGCTTTCTCCCTGCAGGTGGGGACTGGGGGCTCAAATCCAGGTCCTTGCACATTGAAACATGTGTGCTCAACCAGATGCTCCACCACTTGGCCCCTCTGAATTTCAAGCCCATCAGGGCCTGGAGTGAGAAGAGGAAAAAAGGGAGGACATTCAGAAATAGTTATAGGTATATCTGTGACTTAGAAAGGAAGAGAAGGCAGGATCATAGGGGGAAAATGGATATATATATATATATATATATATATATATATATATATGTATATATATATATATATATATATATGTATATGGAGAGAGAGAGAGAGAGAAAGAAAGAGTTATGGAAACAATAGTCGATACACATCTGTGACCTTGGGAGAACTACTGCAGTTTCCAGTGGAGGAAATGGGGACACAGAACTCTGGTAGTGGGAATGGTGTGGAATTATACTCATGTTATCCCACAATTTTGTAAATAAATATTTAAATCACTAGTAAAAATTAAATAAAAAAATATGGAGTGACAAACCATATTGAGTAGCAAGTAAGAACTTGAAGAGGCACAAAGCTTTGGAAAGAATCAATTAATACCAAACACACATTAGCAACACAGCTAACAAGGCAGTTAGACAAATGTCAAGTTATTGTTATTTTACAAGTGCTATAAAATTTTACCTCATAAGACTCAATCAAACAAGCACACATTGTTAAAGACCTAGTTAAAATGTATCACTTCAAGAAAGGTGTGATCTGATAAATTAGAAAGGAGATAATGCAATAAATGAACTTAGTCATTAATGAATGAAATAAAAATTGAATCTACCCCAAATTCATAATAATATATATATATATATATAATTTTAGGAGTATATTTTACCCAGAATTTTAAATTAGCTTACCCATAGAATTTTTTTCCTTTTTTACTGGGGGAATGATGACTTACAGTACAGTTGTTGACATGTAGGCACAATTTCTCATTCACATGTTCTCACTCCCTACTTAGGTCCTTTCCCTCTGTCATGCATCAGGAGTTCAATGATCTCTTAACTTTCTCCCATCCCACCTCTTCCCTTCATGGAGATCTTCACTTTGGTGCAATGCACCACACCTACTCCAAGTTTCACCCTATGTTCTCCCTTTCTTCCCTTGTTTCTAAGTCCTCCCTATAAGTAAAATTATTTAGTATTCATCTTTCTCCTTTTGGCTTATCTCACTTAACATGATTCTTTTGAGATCCATCCAAAATGAAGCAAAAGAGATAACTTCATCATTTTGACAGCTGAGTAGTATGTTGTGTGTGTGTTTGTGTCATGTTTTGTTGTTGTTTGTTTTTGTTAAGTCTGTGGAATCATACAGTTGGAGGATCCTGTCATCCTCCTGCAACTCTACCATTGTGTAGGCTGAAGAGGTCTCCATCTTTGAGTAAATGTAATTCAGATAGAAACACTCCTCTACGACATTTGATCCCAAACTCCTTCTACCTCCTTCCATACTAGGGACACAGGGAGGAGCAGGACATCCCTAGTCTACTGCATCCACACCCATCAACACCTGCTCAAGTTTTATAGAAAAGGTACAGAATTAAGAGAGATAAATATCTGTTTTCATCCTAAATACAACCTTATCAGTATGAGTTTCTGACCTTTAGAGCTTGGGTTTGAGGATACCAATGTTTCTCATGTCTATTTTGTCAAACTGTTTTCAAGAGACAACTATAAAATAAGAAGTCTTTGAAAGCTGTAGTTTTCAGAAAATATAAAGGCAACAGAAGTTCCTTGAGAATGAAATCATAAGACATATAAAACCGTTCATTCAGATTTAAATCTATGGGGAGGGTTTCACTGCCCTGAAATTCCGAGAAGGAAGCTGAATGTAGTTTCAGTGCAGAGACACAGAATGCTACTGAATGAAGTCAAAGATGGTGGAAGAAGGGATTGGTCCCCTCACTTGTAGGCAACACTTAGAAACCTGAGTTGCACTCTACATTAAGAGAATGTGTATGATGTGATCATTTGGTTGATGTCTCCAAGCTGAAGTACACTTAAAATAAAGTGGTCCTTAACTCCATTTCCTTAACTTCATTTTGAGTGGCACACTTCTTAACAAAACCTCGAAACCTAGATATAGACCAGGGCCCATGAGATAGGGCATATGTACATGTATCCATAAATTATGGGAAAATATATACCTTAAAGAAAAGTGCACAATAATTTGCAGAGAGTCAAAAAATGAAGCAAGAAAATAGAAAGACCTAAAAAGATACCTTAAAGTACTTAATGAAACAGTTTCTACTTAGTTTTTTTCTTAATAATTGTTTCGATTTATTTGTCTGTGATTGGTCCATTTAGGTTTTATAGTTCTTCCTGGTTCAGTTTTGGAAAGGTATATGTTTCTAAGAATTCTTCTATTTCTTCCAGATTCTCTAGCTTGGTGGTGTATAGTTCTTCATAAATGTTTTCACATTTATGAAGAACTATCAGCCAGACTGATGCTCTGGTTCTCTCTCCCTCTATCATCTCTCTCCCTCTATCATTAATAATTATGTGTGTGTGTGTTCATGTGTGTGTGTGTTTTAGAGTTTGGGGACCTGGCAAGAGGGGTACCTGGTTGAGTGCAGATGTCACCATATACAGGTACAAGCCTGGTCCCTCATACAGGTGGAAAGTTTCATGAATACTGAAGCAGTAATGCAGGTATCTCTCATTCTCCTTGTCTTCCCCTTCCTTCAATTTCCCTTTGTCTCTGTCAAATAAATAAATACAATTAATAAAAAATAAAGCATTTATAAAAAAATTAGGCAATATACCACATATCTGTTTCAACTACAATTTCAGTAGGAATACTGAATTCATGTCCTGGCTTGTACCTTCTTTAGGACAAAAAGATTTCCCTATACTGACTCGAATGTACTGAGCCCACATTGCTGAGAAGAGTTGTATTTTGTTGGACCAGAATTAGAGATTCAGAGTCTCATAAACATAGCTATTTTTTTAAAAAAACAAAACAACCAGTAAAGCAGAGAACTGGCCCTACTCAGGATAATTCCAAACACTTTTCCACAGTTCATTAATAAAGTAAAAGCAAATAAAAACTGTCATTCCAAACACTTTTCCACAGTTCATTAATAAAGTAAAAGCAAATAAAAACTGTCATTCTTTCTGAACACCCAAATTACATGCAACCCTTTTTATTACTGTTACTAAAAACAAATATTTATTACTATTAACTACATTTAGCCACAGCATGTCTTGGTTTGATGCTTCATCTCTATTTTTTTAATTTAACTATTGAATAGAGATTGAAACTGAGATGGAAGGGAGAAGAGAGAAAGAGAGACATCTGCAGCACTATTCTACCACCTGTGAAGTTTCCCCCTGCAGGTAGGGACTAGCTCTGTTTTTTTCTTTTTTTTTATAATTCAAATTCAGTTAAAATCCAAGAAAGCGCAAGTGTTGAAACAGAAGGTTTAAAGGACACGTATACAACATCTTTGTTATCAATGCTTTATTGTTGAAAACAAAATTGAAATTCTCTGGCACATAAAACAATCATTTCTACAAAAGGAAAGCCTACAAATCTTGATAATTTATACAAATAACCGTTTCTCAAAAAATAAAATTTAATTTAGTAAACTTGTCTTGTGCTCTCTATATTTTTTTAGCACTGTCTGCAATAATCCACCATAAATCCCTGAGCGGAGACATTTTTTTTTTTAACCATGTTCTAAAGCCCCTCCCAGCCCTCCCACCAAGGTGGTCAGTTACTAAGCCCAGTCCTGTAGTGAAAGGTGTCAGGGACAGTTAGTGACTCAAGATCCATGCATTTTTATGATGTAGGTCCAATCTTTAATACTACTTGAGAACTGGGTCAACAGGAAGTGCCTCTACTGTGCAGTCAGTGAATCTATTAAGAATCAAGTGTATGAAAGAAAGAACCTTAACAATACAAAGACATATAAAGTGTCAAAACTAAGAAGTCATCATAGGTCAACACCTAGTTAAATAAATAAAAATGTTAGACTTGAACTCATATCTATATTCCTTATATTAAATTCCCTATTATTCATCATCATTATTACTATCGTTTTCAAATTGCCAATGCAGGAGAAGATGTAAAACATACTTCAAACCATGCTTGGGGTTTGACACAGGTTTGCTGTTATTAGCTGTTACACAGCATTTTGAAGAAAACACAGTGATCTCATTCTAATTAAACTCTGGCCCCCCTCAGTGAAATGTTTACAAAATGATAAACATCCTAGGAAGATCGCTCTCATTACTACACAACAAATCTCCCTATTACATTTACCCTTCTTACAAAAATGATATTAGTGCCATAAGAACACTACTTTCAGTTGTTTACCTCACTATGATCAGATCTGCTCACAACAGAGATGATGAAGAAGCCTATTCTATGATGCAGTGGTGTGCCTGGCTTCTTTTTAATGGTGATGCTGAACACAGACACAGAGTGCAGTTGCAGTGAACTGGCTTAATGAATCAAATTATGTTTTTTTTCTATTTTGCTACGGTAGAATAATAAATAAATAAATATGTAGGGCATGAAATAACTACTTTCTTTAACTACTTTCTCTAGAGAGAAGTTAGTAATGAACTATGGTTTTACAAAGTTAACTTTTAGTAGCAAAGCTTGACTCAGAGTCAAAAAAAAAAAATCCAAGAAATGGTTCTTGCTCCTTCATATACAGTCTGTGACTTGTGAAATGACCATTAAAGTGGTTATCAATAAGTTACAAAAGGAAGTACCAAGTGTACTAGTGAAAAATCATTTTCAACTGTGAAAAGCACTTGGCAGAAGACACAGAAACACACAGGCTAATGCTTTACACTTCCTCTAGCTAAAAATAAGTCATTTTTATGTCATTTGGAAAGAGCAAAATACTACCAACAAAGATCTCCTTAAAACTTAACAGTACTGTTGTTCAAGTACTTAATAGAATTGGTAATCATCATTATATGCCCCTTTAGAACACTTGATTTTTTTTTTTAAACTAATGACATCTGTAAAGCACAAGGCACCTTGCCTCTTGCCTAAGAGCTGCTGGTTATTGAAACTAAAATGCTTACAAGGTTCCTTATAATAGCACTGCATTTACCAGGAATGGTCATTTTAAAGAGCAATTTCAGAAAGCTTAAGGGACAATACAATAAATTCTTCTAGGTCAGTTTGGGGAAAATCTTGGTGACAGTAAAATAAAAAAATACAAAAATATATAAAAGACACCTATTTGATATGTACATGGCTCTACTCTCCATGTCTTTTTCAAATGCGAAAAGCAAATGAGTTTCCAAAGAGTAAAAGAATGTGACACTCAAATCATAAAATGTTACATGTACTTGCTAAGTAGCAAAGAATCAAACAGATCCTGACACAGATAGTTTGAAAAAAAAAAGTTTGTTTGTTTGTTTGTTTTTACAGTTTAGAAATCAATGTAGTAAGCCCTCCCAAAGAGAAAAGACACCAGGGGCCAGCGAGCCAACCCCAGTTAACACTTGACCTTAATAGTTTACCCTGGCTGAATCTGAATGGATACTCTGACTTCCTCTCACAGTGTTTAAGGAACAATAGTTTCTAATTGAGCTTTTCAAAACTGAGCGAACACGTAACTGAGATTCCTGCCCCACCCACTTATAAAAATGCCAAAAGATCCTGTTTTAAGTGCTCTGGTTTACAGTTCTAAGGGTAAGGAGGGTAACAATTATATCTGTTTAAGAGGTTTCCAATGTTCCCCCACACTTTTTGTTTTTGGTGTTAAAGGCTGTGCCAACAGCAAAGTGGAGACTTCTAGAAGTGACAGTGATCTCGGTGACCTCTGCAAATCCTACTAGGTCTGGTATTCAGCAGGGCTGGGAAGCCATATTCTTTAGTAAAGAAGCCAGCTTTGAAACATGGAGGAAGATGAAGCAGTGCCCTCCTGTGTCAAGTCTTCGAGGTCTTTAAGCCTTGCTTCTCCATGATGTTCCACAGTTTGCGCAGATTGGACTGAGTGATGACATCATCTGGCTTTAGCTGCAAAGCCCTCAGGTAGTTGGCCTCAGCCTTCTGGAGACGGCCGTTGAGATGCAGAATGGCTCCCAGATTCATCAGAGCAGCCGGGTACTGGAACCAGAGAAAAGGAGGAGAATGATTAAGAGGCCATGGCAAGCTTTTCTTCATGGAAGACCAAAAAAATTCCTCTTCATCCATTTATGCAAATGACTCCCTTATGTCTGCAGACATTTTTATGGAAGCAATTTGGCCATTCATACAAACAGACTAAGATAACTAGAAAGGAAAAACAAAAGGTTTTCAAACAGCTGCTGAGTACTTTTGTGGTTTAAAAGAGCAGGCTGGCAGCTAGAGACCATTTTCTTCTTTAATAAAAAAGCATAGGCTACATGCGAAGACCCAGTAACTTAAGTTAGACACCCACAGCTCTTTTGAGAACAAAATGGAAAATGATACAATTTCAGATGGAAAGAACTGAACTTTTTTTTTTTCCAACTGTGTGCCAGGTAATAAAACATTCAGTGGGAAAAGTTGATAAATCTATGTCTAGCGACTCTCTGTTTCCTCTTTAGCAATACTTTCATGCATATATAATAAGTAAGATTTCTTATAAAGCTTAATGATGTTCTAAGGATAAAAACCCTGAAAAAATTTCAGAAGAACCACGAAAGTCCTTTCCAACTCTACCCCTAGCTGTTTAGCAAGACAAAGTCCTAACTTTAAGTCAAACCACTTTAAAACTTCTAATGTTGAATGTTTACTAGAAATGCAGCAAAGTAAAAACACAGCAACACAAATAGAAGATGGTATAGGAAACAAAAAGCCTCTGTATGGCTTGATATTATTTGTAAAAATGTAATTAAAGTAATTCTTAATTTTTTTCCTGTAAGGTATGATCATTGTAATGCACTTATCATGTGCAAAGCAGTAGTTTGGAAGTCTGAATTTTGTCATGCTAGTTTAACATAAGGGTTTTTATCCCCTAATTCTCTGACATTAGCTAACAACAACAAAAATCCTTCCCCAAGGAAAATATTTTGCTTACTATATACAAAAAGGACTGTTTTGCTCTTGTCTTGGCCCTTAGAACTTTCTGGCTAACAGAGAGCAACTAATATTTTGGCAGTTATGCAAATACATATTTTTTAAATTAGCTAAAAATACAAGTATTTATGCTGAGATTATGCTTTTATGTTCACAGATGGTGTCAGCTATTAATTGTCCTCATGACTGTGATACAGGCTAAAATAATTGCTTTTACGATTTGGTCTTTTTTAAAAAGAATTTATTAATTTATTAATGAGAAAGAGAGAGAGAGAGAGAGAGAAAGAACCAGATATCACTCTGGTACATGTGCTGCCAGGGATCGAACTCGAGACCTCATGGTTGAGAATCCAATGGTTTATCCACTGTACCACCTCCTGGACCACATTTTTACCACATTTTAGTGCATGAATGTTTGGTTGAAATCGTGTGACTCCACTCTTTACTGTAAGTTATATCTGAACAGAAAAAAAAAAAAATGTGGGAGGAAGCTGAATAGCTCACAATAAACTACCTGGGGGAGAGATGATTGGATATGGATTTTAAGAAAACTGAAAAAGGAGAAGAAAAAGGAGAAGGAGGAGAAGAAAAAGGGGAAGAGGAGGAAGAAAGGAAGAAGAAAGATATCTGGATTTGAGTTTAGTGACCTTGGTGAGATCCCCTAGCAAATCATATCCCTACCTCTTTCATTAAAAAAAAAAAAAACTGAAATAGCATAAATAGCTTTGCATGTTGTAAGATAAAATGGAAAATAAACAAATGTAGCACATAGTATAGATACTAAGTATCAAGTTTATTTTTCTTATCTTTTTTGCTTGAGGTCTAGTGCATGATGTTTGTGATTTTAATTGCTGTACAGACTATATTTTTTTCTTTTTCCTGTTTTATTTTTTATTAGTGATTTCATTTTGATTTGCAAGACAGTAAGGGGTATTTAAGTATAATAGTGGTGTACTTCCATACAGTTTCCACCACCAGAGTTCTATGTCCCATCTCCTCCACTGGAAACTTCCCTATTGTTTATCCTTCTGGGAGTATGGACCAAAGTTCTTTTGGGGGAGCTGAAGGTCAGAATATACTTTTATTTCAATGGCTATATAATATGCCTTTGGATAAATACCAACAGTCTCAAGAGTCCACAACTACTGGGCATTATTGTTTCAACTTTTCTATATCCTCTTTCTTGTCTAAAAATAAGGTTGCAAATAGAAGCTATTCTTGACAGTCTAAAACTATTTGGTCAGGATGACTCCATACTTATCAAGAAAAATACAGATGGTCAGTTTCTAAGTTTAAGCACCAATCTAAATAAAATAGCTCTAAATTACATGTGCAACAGATAACTGCATGTTGGAAACCTAAAATAACACCACCTACTCTGTCCTCCTAAAAGAACTTTGTTATCATATCACCCATTATTATCTTGAGCTCCCTGACGTCTGGACACATTTCTGAGTTATGTCCTCTCACAGAACTTTAGCACAAGTATCAATAAACAGCCAGTACACTGATGGTGAAGTGTGTTCACAGCCTGAATTATGGGAGATGTCAAGCAGATAAAATGTCCAGATTCACTGCGATCCTGAGTGGGAAGAGAGGAAATGGGGAGGGTCAACCACTGTCAAAGACTATCCTTTACTAGCGAGAAATAGCAGAGGTCCAGAGAGCAGCAGAAAGAAACCAGATGGCTCTGTGGGATGGCCTTTAGTTCCTGAATCACTTTATTACCCAAGTGTCTCTATCTAACCGTAACTGCAGCACCAGAGGATTATTATAAACACTCAGAGCTTAAAGTTTCACTGTTGAGTTTCTAGTCCCCTCTCCTGCTCCGGAGATAACGTGCCCTTGACAAGCTGGGTGAGAGCTGAAGACTCGAGCTTCTTCAAATGAGATATAATAGAACTTGCTTAAAAGGGCTGTTGTTGAGATTATCTGAGAAAACACAGCCTTTTTCTTTGATTATTTGTTTTCTCCCCTGCCTTTTTCTCATCTCAAAAAAACCAGCCATGTCCAGTGGTGAAACAATTATAGAAGCCAGACCTTTTGCATCCGTAAAAAATTCTGATTCATATTCCCAGAGGGATAAAGAATATGGAAGCTTCCGGGGGGTGGTGGTGGTAGAGCAGCAGGTTAAAGGTTAAGTGCACATGGTGCAAAGCACAAGGACTGGAATAAGGATCCTGGTTCAAGCCCCAGGCTCCTCACCTGCAGGCGGGTTGCTTCCCAAGTGGTGAAGCAGGTCTGCAGGTGTCTTTCTCTCCCCACCTCTGTTTTCCCCACCTCTCTTGATTTCTCTCTGCCCTATCCAACAACAATAATAACAACAAGGGCAAAAAAAAAAAGGGGGGGTGGGAATGGCCTCCAGAAGTAGTGGATTTATAGTGCAGGCACCAAGCCCCAGCAATAACCCTGGTGGCAAAAAAAAGAATAGGGAAGCTTTCAATGGAGGGGATGAGACATGGAACTCTGGTAGTGGGAATTTTGTGGAATTGTACCCCTGTTATCTCACAATCTTGTTAGTCATTAAATCACTAATAAAAAAATGAAAAAATGGGACCGGGTGGTAGCGCACCTGATTGAGCACACATGTGACTTTATAAGGACCCAAGTTTGAGCCCCAGTCCCCGCCTTCAGGAGGAAAGCTTTGTGAGTGGTGGAGCAATGCTGTAGGTTTCTCTCTGTCTCTCCCTCTCTATCACACACTTCCCTCTAGATTTCTGGCTGTCTCTATCCAATAATAAAATAAAGATAATAAAAAAATAAAAAAACAAGTAAAATCTTCTTTTCAGTATGTCTGAATAACCACTGAATCCAAACACTGAAGATTTGTGAGCTGGCTCTATATTTTCTTAGACTTGTAGCCTTTGTTGAAGTGGAACTTGTAAGGGATGGATATCAAAATGTGTGATGTAGACCAAGCCATAGAGGTAGACCTTAGGAGTCGGGTGGTAGTACAGCTGGTTAAGTGCAAGTGGTGCAAAGTGCAAGGACCAACATAAAGATCCCAGTTTGAGCCCCTGGCTCCCCACCTGCAGGGGAGTCGATTCACAAGCAATGAAGCAGGTCTGCAGGTGTCTATCTTTCTCTTCCCCTCTACCTTCTCCTCCTCACTCTATTTCTCTCTGTCCTAACAACAACGACATCAATAATAACTATAACAATAAAACAAGGGCAACAAAAGGGAATAAATAAATATTTAAAAAGAAAGAAAGAAAGAGGCTTTAACCTCATTAAAATGGAACTATCCAGTTCATCTGTCCTCAGACCATTTTGAAATTACTACCTGACACCGAATGATGAAAAACAAATAAACAAACAAGCAAACAATGTAGGGTTATTCAAAGCAAATACAATTAGGATGTCAAATCTACTATCAGAACTACTTATGTACTTAGAGGAAAACATTGGTAAAACAGTTTCCCACCTACACCTCAAGGACATCTTTGATGAATCAAACCCAATTGCAAGGAAGACTAAAGCAGAAACAAATCAATGGGACTACATCAAATTGAAAAGATTCTGCACAGCCAAAGAAACTATTAAACAAACAAAGAGACTCCTCACAGAATGGGAGAAGATCTTCACATGCCATACATCAGACAAGAAACTAATCACCAAAATATATAAAGAGCTCAGCAAACTTAGCACCAAAAAAGCAAATGACCCCATCCAAAAATGGGCAGAGGATATGAACAAAACATTCACCTCAGAGGAGATCCAAAAGGCTAACAAACATATGAAAAACTGCTCTAGGTCACTGATTGTCAGAGAAATGAAAATTAAGACAACACTAAGATACCACCTCAGTCCTGTAAGAATGGCATACATCAAAAAGGACAGCAGCAACAAATGCTGGAGAGGCTGTGGGGACAGAGGAACCCTTTTTCATTGCTGGTGGGAATGTAAATTGGTACAGCCTCTGTGGAGAGCAGTCTGGAAAACTCTCAGAAGGCTAGACATGGACCTTCCATATGATCCAGTAATTCCTCTCCTGGGGTTATACCCCAAGGACTCCATAACACCCAACCAAAAAGAGGTGTGTACTCCTATGTTCATAGCAGCACAATTCATAATAGCTAAAACCTGGAAGCAACCCAGGTGCCCAAAAACAGATGAGTAGCTGAGAAAGCTGTGGTATATATACGCAATGGAATACTATGCAGCTGTCAAGAACAATGAACCCACCATCTCTGACCCATCTTGGACAGAGCTAGAAGGAATTATGTTAAGTGAGCTAAGTCAGAAAGATAAAGATGAGTATGGGATGATCCCACTCATCAACAGAAGTTGAGTAAGAAGACCTGAAAGGGAAACTAAAAGCAGGACCTGACCAAATTGTAAGTAGGGCACCAAAGTAAAAACCCTGTGGTGAGGGGTAGACATGCAGCTTCCTGGGACAGTGGGGGGTGGGATTGGGTGGGAGGGATGGGTCACAGTCTTTTGGTGGTGGGAATGGTGTTTATGTACACTTCTAGCAAAATGTAGACATATAAATCACTAGTTAATTAATATGAGAGGGGGAAAATCAATTGTATGTCTCAAAGTTTTTCAAAACACAAACTGAATCTTTATAATATATAGGCTGTGTATTTGATATGTGGACTCTCTCAAAAGCCTAGACCAAGTAGATCAGAAGCAACCAATAGCACAGCTATATACAAGATACTGGGTACTGTACAGCAAACCCTAACAAAAGGACTTTTCAAAGTTAACCCAATCACCAAATAACGTGATGATTACATTAACTATCGATTGTCTTTTTGAACCCTGAGACAGCAGGAACCTCACATCTCCACTATAGAGCCCCTACTTCCCCCAGTTCTGGAACCCTTGGATAGGGCCCACTTTCCTGTATGCCTCTCCCAATCCATATCAAATAATATTGCATCCGCCGATCACAACCTAACCAAGCCAACGAATGCCACCTCAACATGCTTCACTTCAGACTGTGTCCAGAGACTTCACGTGTGGAATGACAACCCTTCAGCTTCATTACTCGGGTGAGACCTTTCCTTTCATAGTATACTCTAATTTCATCTCAGGTGGTTCACTTTCTAACAAAGTCCCAAAACCTAGATATACACCCGTTTCGTTGAGAGAGAGCATATCTTCACATGTATCCATAAACTACTGCAAAATATATACCTGAAAGCAGAAGTACACTAGAGTTTGCAGTGAGTACCTCCCTAACACTTCCTCTCCACTATTCCAAGCTTTTTGGGTCCGTGATTGCTCAACAATTTGTTTGGCTTCGTATGTTAACTCACCTTTCAGTCACCAGGTTCCAGATGCCATCAGGATGCTGGCCAGACTTCCCTGGACCGAAGACCCCACCAATGTGTCCTGGAGCTCAGCTTCCCCAGAGACCCACCCTACTAGGGAAAGAGAGAGGCAGACTGGGAGTATGGACGGACCAGTCAACGCCCATGTTCAGCGGGGAAGCAATTACATAAGCCAGACCTTCTACCTTCTGCAACCCACAATGACCCTGGGTCCATGCTCTATCCCCAGAGGGATAGAGAATGGGAAAGCTATCAGGGAAGTGGGTGGGATATGGATATTGGGTGGTGGGAATTGTGTGGAATTGTACCCCTCCTACCCTATGGTTTTGTTAATTAATCCTTTCTTAAATAAAAAAAAATTGTTAATTTATCCTTTCTTAAATAAAAAAAAAGAACTACTTATATGCTAATTCTATTGCTGTTTTGAGAATAATTTCAATTTTGAACTCATATGATATTACAAAAAGTAGAAAAATTCATATTATAAAGTTAATGTGGTTAAAAAAAAAATCTCATGGGAACTCATACATACCTAGTGAGAAAGCCAAAATCTAAATAAACCAAAAAGGTGTGCATGTAATAATATAAGTTAACAATTTTACACAGCTATAGATCTCTATATGTAGGTGTAATATTTTGGTTTGAATGTGTCTATTTTAAAAGTTTGAAAGTCATTTTTTTATTTTAAAAACTTACAAGTACTCAATATGTCATGTTTAAAGCATAGCTGTAGCATCTTATTTGAGTGAATGCACAACAATGGCATTTAGTGGTGTGTTCAAATGTGCCTTCAAGTAAATATTATTAGTGTCTTAGAGGTAACTGCTTTGAAAATGTCAACTGTTATTTTGACATATACAAGTACCTGTCAGAATCTAATGAATGAAACTATAGGAAAATGTTTTCCTTTTTTACTATTTTATTTATTTATTCAATTATTGGATAGAGACAGAGAGAAACTGAGATAGAGGGGAAGACAGACACCAGCAGCACTACTTCACTCCTGAAGCCTCACCCCCTGTACGTGAGGCTTGAACCCAGATCTTTGCACATGGTAGCATGTGCATTCAACAGAGTAGACTACCACTGGGCCGTAAGAAATATTTTTCTGGAGCTGGGCAGTAGCTCACCAGGTTAAGCGCACATAGTGCGAAGTGCAAAGAAATATTTTTCTTCCATGCTTTCTCTCTTCAAAGACCAAAGCTTTATCTTTTACACCTGTCAAGCCTGCCTCCAGAGCATCTTACTGTAACCCAAATGAACTCAACAACTCCAAGGTTCTGGAACCCTGCTTTACAAACTACAATTTTCAGAGCACTGGCATTATCAACTGGGAACATGAATGAACCTAGGGATTTCAGGTGCCACTCACTGAGTCAGAATCTGAATTGTCAAAAGGTCTGCAGGTGTTTTCATCATTGTAACTTCAGGCCTCGTCAGGCTTTTGCAGATAGAAAGAGAGGCAAAGGGAGAGGAGGAAAGATACCATAGAACCAAAGCTTCCTCCAGTGCAG
This sequence comes from Erinaceus europaeus, assembly GCF_950295315.1. Lineage (NCBI taxonomy): Eukaryota > Metazoa > Chordata > Mammalia > Eulipotyphla > Erinaceidae > Erinaceus > Erinaceus europaeus. The sequence goes on from NC_080166.1 coordinate 85,620,225, forward strand.
TGGAGACTTGGCTCAAATCACAGTTGCATACATGACAAAGTAGGTACAGGGAGAGAGAGTCAGCTTAACAGTCATGAAAAAAGCCTTTCATGCTTTAGACTCCAAAGTCCCAGGTTCAATTTCCCACACCACGAGTCAGAGCTGAGCAGTGCTCTAATCTCTTTCTGTATCTGTCTGCCTGTCTGTCTCTCTTCCATTATAATCAAGCCAATAAAAATATATTTAAAAAACAAAGTAGGTACACTACCCATGTGAGCTATCTTGAGGCCCATGTTCACAAAAACTGTAAAGATTCTGCTGCAGAGGTAATTTCCAAAGTTTAGGTTCTATATATCACTGGGGAATTTAGGGGATTACTTTTTATAGTTATATTATGAAGTTCCTATAGAGCACACTAAGCCAAATCAAACACTTGTCTCCTTGTAAAGCTGACGCCTCATGATCAGGCAATTATTTAAGTTAGTAAATGTCCAAAGGTAATATTAATGCACAGGTGACTAAATGACAATAGATAGAAAAGGAAGGCACTAACAAGTCTTTTAAAAACTAAGCATCCTGCTTTTACACAAACACAAAGGTTTTCCTAGCTATAGAAATGAAATGCAGGAAGCCCAGTGGCTGTCTGGCAGACTCCAGACTGGTGTCACTGCTTTCTGCCAGCTTTGAGGCAGTGGTTGGGGAAGAGAAACTCAACCACAGATATTGATGACTTCCCCTGTACATATCCTTTTTTTTTAATTAAGGGCAGCTGATGAAATCCTAAGCATGTTAACAAAGGCAAGGCAGCAGTTTGCAAACCAGTAACATGGGGACTGTGACTCTACAACAAATGACGCCAACTTCTGGTCCACAGACTAGGAAAGGAGAACCAGATCTTTCTGGCTTCCTAGAAGAGCACAGATGCTTTACATCAAAGGGGCCTAATGGCAGCCATACTCAGTCTTTTTCAAGTTTCTAGGTTTGAGAGGTTAGTTTTCTATCAATGGTTTCGACTGTGCTTTTGTTATTTGGCTGGGATCTTCATCTTATTTCTCCAACGTTGGGGGTGGGGGATAAATAAAAACACAGTAAGACATGTGATTTTGGCTAAGGTAGAACAAAGACAATGTAATAGAGATCTAATTGGACTCTAATGCCCTTGAATTTTCCACAGCACCCAGCTGTGCCCATTGAGTATACTGAGAAAACAGGACTGAAAGACAGTCCATATTCCTGCCCTATGTCTATAATATATACTTGAAAAAAGATCTATGGAGGAGGAATAGTGAGACCAAATGGGATTATTATTATTATTAATTATTATTATACCAGGATTATCACTGGGACTTCTCTCTGCATGATGAATCCACCATTTTCAAAGACCATTTTCTTTCCTTTTCTCTTTTTTTCTTTTCTCTCTGTTTTATTGTTCTTTTACAATAGAGACAGAGAGAAAAGGAGAAGGGGGAAAGGCAGGGAGAGAGAGAGAGAGGCAGGGGGGGGTACCTGCAGAAGATCCCCCTCTGCAGTGGGAACCAGGGGCTTGAACCTGGGTCCTTGTACATGGTAATGTGTGTGCTCCACTGGGAGTGCCACCACCTGGCACTACCATACAGGAATTTAAAATTGTGAATTCAGTTATTTCTTGGGAACAAGGCTAAAGTGTAGGACTTTGAACAGAGGTCTTGGGTGGGGTGGGGTCTAGCCAAAGGAAAAGTGGGGTTTCATGGGAATGTCCTGATTAAGCAGGAGTTAGAAAACCACAGAGTAACTGGACTGTCTGTATCTCATTAACCCTGTGACCACTTCTGTTTTATGAAGGCAAATGAATAGGTAAGAGAAACTACAGAAGAGGAGAGAGCAGTAATGAGCCCATATTTCCAATTTTACAAATTTTTTTTTCCTCCAAAGGACTAACTACTGTTGCTGACTTCTGTCCATGCATTTTTATGTGAACAGTTGTATAGACTCAATCACTTGTATGAGAGAATGCTTGAAGTCTCTCTTACCCAGTGATTAGTCAATTAAAATAGTACCCTTTTCTGGAACCCTTTTGAGATAACCACTTTTCAGCTCTCTTCTGACTATCATTTTCTTTTCTTTATTTATTCCCTTTTGTTGCCCTTATTGTTTTATTGTTGTAGTTATTATTGTTGTTATGATTGATGTCGTCATTGTTAGATAGGACAGAGAGACATGGAAAGAGGAGAAGAAGACAAAGAGGGGGAGAGAAAGACAGACACCTGCAGACCTGCTTTACCGTGGTGGAGAGCTGGTGGCTCGAACTAAAATCCTCACGCCAGTCCTTGCACTTCGTGCCATGTGCGCTTAACCCTCTGTGCTACCGCCTGACTCCCTCTATCATTTTCATACTTGATGGGTTTGCCAAGTTTTATGTTTTATTATAAGGATTAGGTATACAAGGTCTCATGCAACACACTAAATGTCCTGTACTTACCTAACAAATGAATCTTTATAAATTCAGTTGGGGATGCCAAGTATCTCTCACTTTCATAAATATATTTATGTATTTATGAAGGAGAGAATCCGGGAGTCACTCTGACACATGTGACACCAACCACGGAAATTTGAACTTCACACATGAGAATCCAACACTTTATCTAACACACCTTCTCAGGCCACTGTCTCTCACTGCCTTATACCTAAAACCACCCTCCAATCCCACCATCCTTCCAAGAAAGCCATTATACTTAAATTAAAAATTGGGGGCATATTTTGCATTTTTTATACCCACAGCAAGTGATACACTAATGGTAATATTTTCCAACAGCCATCATGAGATGTCATCTTGCTAAATACCTACTTACACACACACACACACACACACACACACACACACACACGCACTTTTTAAATTTTAAGCAAGAGTTACATTGAATGACTACCCATTCTTTTAAGAATAGATCTACAGACTTAAATGGGAACTTTGGTCAATGTTGTTGTTCCTATTTCTAGACAGAATAAGGGACAAGGGCATTTTTTTAGGTATGGAATCATTGGATCAAAGGTCTCTTCAGCTCTGGTTGAATTTATCTTCTATATGATTGTATTAAAATGCACCAACATCAAACTGTCACAGGGGTCTCTTTATCTATATCCTTGGGCACACTTGGTATGGTCTAACTGTCTGCATTCTACAAATTGGAAGTTGTAAACTATCTTCTTAATGGGGGCCTTCTCTTTTTCCTAATTGCTAAGAATACTGGTGACATTTTCATAAATTTTTTCTTCATAATTCTCACTTCTGTGATCCACCTTTATTTTCTGTCATCAGGGTTATCACTCAGGTTCAATGGCCATGTTTTTCTTGATAGACAATCAGACAGAGAGGGAGGGAGAAGGGGAAGGAGTGGGCAATGGAGAGGGAAAGGGAAAAGGAGAGACTCTATAGCATCACTCCACCACTGTTCAGCTCCCCTCACAGCAGGCACTTCCTCATAGTTAAAAGGGGTTCAAACTCAAGTCCTTTTAAATGGCAACAGGTGTGTTCTGCTGGATGGCCCCAATCCACTTATTCTTAACCCTGGGACCTAGTAGATTTTGTGTGGACAGTCACTACATGTTGATATGTGAATAGTTTAAAAACACAATGCTCCCAGCCCCACTGCCTCAAAACTATATAATAGTCTGTCTCATCTGTTGTTTTCTTGGTCTGAATCTTTTGTCTCAAGGCTGAGAGCCAGACAACCACTGCTTCAAAGAGGAGACTTTTTGGATATACAAAATGGGGAATCTTTGATGGAGGTTCACTTTCCACAGGGATGAGACGGGGGGAATCACAGACTATGTAGGAGGGAGGTGGCTGAGAGCTAGTCAACATGTATATTGCTCATTTGTTTATTTATTTTAATTTTTATTATCTTTATTTATTTATTGGATAGAAACAGTCAAAAACTGAGAGGAAGGGGAGATAGAGAGGGAAAAAGACAGAGAGACACCTGCAGCTTTGCTTCACCACTTGTGAAATTTTCCTCCTGTAGGTGGGGACCAGGGGCTTGAACGCCAGGTCCTTATGCATTGTAACATGTGCACTCAACCAGGTGTGCCACTACCTGGCCCCTGAACATTTATTTTTGTGGCCTTCTCCTTATTCCCTTTTCTCAGGGACAAGACACTTTTCTCCATGTTTTAATTCATGATTTAATAATGGCTTATGGGATCATATAAGGGAATAATTCCATACTTCACCCATCATCAAAGCTCTGTGTCCGTCCCCCCCCCCCCACCATTCACCCCACCTTCCCCCAGATAATCTCCATAGTCTCACAAAATTGTAGAGTCAGCGTGGCTATTTTTTCTTTTTCTTTTTCTTTTCTCTCTCTCTCTCTCTCTCTCTCTCTCCCCAAGTCCATGTGGTTCAATGATCTATATTCCACACTGAGTCTTTTACCTCCTTACTTACTTCAGCAAGCATAATCAGTCCCTGTTCCACTCATCTTTGAGGACAAGAACATTTAAGCTAAACACTAGCTTAAATGTTTAAATGCTTTTCTTTTCTTAGATAAAAGCAGAGAAGGCGTGGGAGAGAGAGTGAGAGAGCGAGAGAGTGACAGAGCGACAGAGAGAGAGAGAGAGAGAGAGAGAGACTCTACAGCACCAAAAGCACCAAAGCTTCCCTTAGTGTGGTGGGGACTGAGCTCAAACTTGGTCGTACACGTGGCAAAGTAGCACATTGCCCACGTGAGCTATCTTGCCAGCCCCAAATACTATCTTTCATATTCTTTCTTTCTTTCTTTCTTTAACTGTCTTTCTTTACCATTTTCTTTTTACTGGCACTGCCTAACTTGACATCTGAGCCCCTCTGTAAATTGTATCACTCTTCTATTGTCACCACCCTCTTTAACTTCTTATTTCAACCCATCCCTTGCCTGATTATTTGTCTTTCTTAAACACAATGGGAGTATCATGTGTCAACCTGTAACTATGGAAAACAAACAAACAAACAAAACAAAACAACAACAATAAAAACAGACTGCCGTCCAGGCACTCCTTTATATAATCTGACATCCAAAATAAGTCTTCATTATACCTTAAGCCCAAGACAGCTGAGACAGCTACTTATACCATGTGCTACTGTGAACACTCCTCAGCACACTGCTCCTCTAACAAAGCCCCCTTTCCATCCTCTTTTCAGCAAATTTCTGCTCATTTTTAGAAAGGGTTGAACCTTCTTATGTTACTACATTACTTCTCTATATTCCCAGAGTGCTGTCTACATACATTAACTGCAACACTTAGCAGCGTGATTTATAACCATTTGTTATAGAAGTCTGTCTTCTTTGCTAGAAGGCTTGAGATAGACAGTGAATTTATTTGAACTATTTTTTATAGTTCCAGTGCCAAGCTCTGGCATATGAAAGAAATGCCTAATGGAGGTTTGCTGAAAGAAGAAAGACTTGGATGGTTTAGCAGAAAGGGACTACTTAGAAAAAGTAAATTCTATCCCAAGTCTCAAATAATTTCACAAACATTTACCTAGTACCTACTATTTGTCAAGGTTGCTGCCAGCTGCTCTAGATAAAGCAGTGCACAAAAGCATCCCATAGTATTTATTGGCATGTGGCATTAGCAAACTGGAATGGTACACTTGGCATTTATAGCTAACTATTAAGAGGTATACATTTCTCAACCCATTTGTGCCCCTCATATTTATGAGGTAGGTGAAACTGGCATCCATAAGTTTCTCTAAAGCTTACCAGGAGCTGTAGAGGTGAAGGACTCACTATCTTTACAGAACCTACGGCTTGAATACTCATTCTCCAGACCCCAAAAGGGGTGAGACAAATCAACAAAGAGAGAGTAAGGCTGAACTGTTAGGGAGATGGAACTACCAGAAAGGAGTGGTTACTTCCTTTTAAACTATCATTTATTTATTGGATACAGAGAGAAATTGAGAAGGAAGTGGGGAGGGAAGTAGGGAAGGGAAAGAAGGAGAGACACCTGTGGAACTGCTTCACTACTTGTGAAGCTTTCAACCCTGCAGGTGGGGACCAGGAACTTGAACTCAGGTCCCTATGCATTGTAACATGTATGCACTGCTGGGTGTGCCACTGTCTGGCCCCAAGGAGCAACTACTTCTACACAGATGTGGGGTACATGGCAAGATGAATTATCAGGCTGCCTCTCTCTACTCATCTTTGAAAACCAGAAGGTCAGGGTCAGGTGGTGGCACACCTGGTTAAGTGCACACATTACAGTGCACAAGGACCCAGGTTCAACCCCCTGGTCCCCATCTGCAGGGAGGGGAGCTTCACAAGTGGTGAAGCAGGGCTGCAGGTATTTCTCTGTCTCCTTCTCTCTTTATCTCTCTCCTCCCCCTCTCAGTTTCTCTCTGTGTCTATCCAATAATAAATACATAAAAGTTTTTTTTTTCTTTTTGCCTCCAAAGCTATTCCTGGGGCTCAGTGCCTGCACTACGAATCCACTGCTCCTGAAGGCAATCTTTCCCATTTTGTTGCCCTTGTTGTTGTGCTTGTTGTAGTTGTTATTGTTGTCACAGCTGTCGTTGGATAGATAGGACAGAGAGAAATGAAGAGTGGAGGGGAAGACAGAGAGGAGGAGAGAAAGACAGACACCTGCAAACTTGCTTCACCACTTGCGAAGCGACCTCCTGCAGGTGGGTAGCCGGAGGCTCGAACTGGGATCCTTACGCTGGTCCTTGCGCTTTGTACCATGTGCGCTTAACCCGCTGCACTACCACCCGACTCCCAAAAGTTTTTTTTTTTTTTTTAAACCAGGTCAAGTGTTTCAAATTTGTGGTTTCCATAAAACTTAATTTGTCACTTTTGTAAAATGTTTTCAGTAAGTTGGAGAAGACATTCATTCAACAGTAGAGAGAGACTCAAATACAGAGATCTGACAACATCAATATGTCAGTAATGATATCCATGACATTAACCCTTCTGAGAACAAATATAAATGTCAAACAACCTAGTGGGTCTTCACAAAATTGTATGGGTGCAGGGGGAGGGGGAGAACAGCCGCAAAAAAATTCTCCCAGTTTAGAAAGGGTAGTTCTTTGTATTCTAAATACATAGAATAAACTATTCCTACAGAAAATATTCACCAAATTGTATATTCAATGAAGGAAAACAGCACCAGAGATCTAACAATGGCAAAACTGTAATTCTGACAGATAACAGAAATGATTCATTTTTGATGCTTGGTTTCAATGCATTATTTGTGCATTTGAAGTAGCTTTGAATAAAACAAAACAGGTAACTGTGACAAGCAAGACACAATGCTGTATTAAGGGAGTAGTTTCAATTTGTCAGTGACATATTTTATCCCAAGTGCTCAGTCTCCCTCTTACATCTATCCCAGCCCAGAGGGTGTTATGAGAATGTTCATTTAACTTTTATGATGGGTGTGATTGTCACAATGTGCTATTCATATCTATGGCAATCAAAATGCCAACAGCTGTGGAGTGGGGGATTGCAAATGGAGTTTGTAATAAGAGTCATTCCAAAGGTGGTAGTTACTTCTGATAGCAGCAAAAATCTATCTAATTAATTAAGAATATTATCTCAAAGATTATTATTCATTAAAGATGATCCTACTTGAAAGACTGGTTTACCTAATGTCCTTAAAATCACAGGGATGTTTCCTACAGGATCCAAATTAAAATCTTCTTCTCAGGCCACCTCCTTGTCATATACACCTTTCATAAAAGGGAGCTTACAGAGGAGCTAAGGAGATGGATTGCTGTTTGAGCAAAAATATGATGGGTGCATTGCTTACCCTGGTGTGCAATGATCACATCATACTTTGAGGAGAAAGAATTAAGAAAGGTTCTCCATAAAAGTGAGAACATGGCCCCTGGTCCCCCACCTGCAGTGGGGAGCTTCATGAGCAATCAGCAGTGCTTTCTTCCTCTCTATACCCTCTTTCTCCTTGGATCTATCTGTCTGTCTCCCACAAAACACATAAATAAAATTTAAAAAATGAAAAGTGAGAAAATTAATGATCACAAAGTGGATGAAGATTAGAAAGAGAATAAAAACAAGCAGGCTATATGAAAGTAAAAAATATTGAAGACAAAGCATTCAGAGAACAATCTACACCAGGCAGACATAATGTTTATCTTGCATGCACCCAGAGACGCCCGCCCGTTCTAACCCAGACAGAACTACACAAGTCTAGAGCATTTCCTTCTCTTTGCCTTTGAACCAAATTCCTTGCATATTTCTTGTCCAAATATGACTTAAGACACTTAATTCACTCAGTACTTTGTTCCTGTTGTAGCATGAAGGAGAGAGAATGTGTGTGTGCTTTCTCCACCACAAGCACGTTATGAAGAAGCATTTCCAGTTGTATAGTCCATCCAAGTGTGTATGTGTAAAGTGTGCACATGAATATACATACTATAATGACTGCTCATTCCCAGGAGCCGAAATATGTCACTGAAATGATCATATGTTATTAAAATGTATCTCAATGATGTGATGAAAGCTGAGATTGGGGTTTACATTATTCTCCTCACATACAGACACCAGTCCCTTGCCCCCTCCCCCTTTAACCAGAGCAATGCTTAGTTCTGCTTATGGTGGGAGGCGAATTGAACCTGGGACCTCAGAGCCTTAGGCTTGAAAGTAATTTGCAATGATCATTATGCTTTCTCTCCAACCCTGGGACTTACATTATTAAAGAACTCAATTGTCATGGAATATAGAAACAGAGAGACATCATTTTATGGGCCTTTTGCCTTTTGTTATGCAAACTGACTATGTGCCAAAAATATAATATAGCAACAGGTACAGACATGCTTCATGGGAAAAGTCAATGTTAAGCTGTGGTAGAGATTCAGTAGATGCCATGAAACCCAAACCAGGCATTTCTTTTTAGCCCATACATACTATTTCTCTGATTTTATGTTGAGCAATAAATAGCTTTGATCTGAAGAAAGTCAACTGAGGTACTATCTTGTATATTGTGACAATGATGGATTTGTTCCTAAATAACTTACTCAAATCACTTTTTTCTTATCATGGAAAAAATCATCTCAGAACCCTCAAAATAGTAGATTGAGATGAGACTGAAGTTAAGTCAAATGTTCTTCTCTCTCATATAACAGATGGGAGGGGGGATGATGATGTGAACAACAGGATTAATGCAGGGAGGGGAATGTCATTCACAGCAATCACATTTCAGCTTGACATTAGAAGGCACAGAAGGAGTATGAAGAAACATGTTTCAGCAAAAGCATTCATCCAAGGCTTCATACATGCTGTAAGTGGCAAGTTTTTTTTTAATTTTTAAAATTTATTTATTTATTTCCTTTTGTTGTCCTTTTTGTTTTATTGTTGTAGTTATTACTGATGCTGTCATTGTTGGATAGGACAGAGAGAAATGGAGAGAGAGGGGAAGACAGAGAGGGGGAGAGAAAGTAGACACCTGCAGACCTGCTTCACTGCCTGTGAAGGGACTCCCCTGCAGGTGGGGAGCCAAGGGCTAGAACTGGGATCCTTACACTGGTCCTTGTGCTTTGCGCCACGTGCGCTTAACCTGCTGCGTAACTCCCAAGTGGCAAGTTTTGTGAATGTTCCAAACCAGAATGACCAGATCCAACCTCTCAAGCAGGAGTAAAGTTCCAGAGATTAAAAATTTTTAGCTCCAGGAGCTAAAAATAAAAATGTAAACATTCTGTCTGATACATGGCATTCTATTTGTATGTTTACACAGCCAAGACTGTGTTGAGACATGCTTAGAAAAATAATGATTGAAGGTCTTCACACATCGTTTCAGAAAAAAAAAAAAAATATATATATATATATATATATATATATATATATATATATATATATCATCAGGACACACCAGTCTAGGGGAAGCCAGGTTGGATTCTGTGCCATTACATTTGCCAAAGTGTCACGCAGCTGACAATTTAAAAATAGATATGGACCATGTGTTTCTAAACTCATGGCAAATCAAGGGAAGCTCAATGACTGAACTTCTGGAGTCAGCTGCTCATTTTGCCATTATTTCTGAAATGTCCACACTTGAAACAGTCCCACTGCATTGACTGATCACCAGGTTAGAGCATCTAAAGTCAATACACATTTGTATCTATAAGCAGGTTTTCAAGATTGACTTGATGATGATATTTATATGTATGGCAGCTTTGGAAAGTGTATATATACCATGCACATTTTAGGCTGCCATTACATTCTCTATCAATGTCTTGTCTCTTCCCTGTGAAAGTTTATTTTTGAAAATTTAATGCCTTAGCTCTCTTCCTCAGTCTATTCTTTCATAAAACAAGGAAGCAAGCAAGTAAATAACACACAATCAATGAAGCAATCTTACAAAGCCAGAATCCTAATAGCTACTAGCCTTAAATAAATTTATTGGGTATTTATTCACCCATAGTAACAAACAACAACCACAGCGAGACTTGGAAAGGCAGAAGTAAAGATTTTTTGACTCAGTTAGATATGAACTCTGATCTTCAGTACTGAGTTATGGAAACTGAGTTATGGAATGATAGTGGTTGTGTGATACATGTCAAGGTTGTCTATAAAGTCACAAAGTAATACATTTTCATCTACACCAAAAAAACATAATCTTGTCAACTATACAGTAACCTTGACTAGCAATCTGATATTTGACTACAGGATTACTTAGCTACATGTGATCTCTATGTATGATTTACATTTGAGCAAACAAAACAAAAAGAAATTCTCTAGAAGCATAAGAAGGCCTAGATACTCTAATACTTTGTGTAAAAAATCAGTTGCCAGTTCCCTTTCTGAGATTACATATTAGTTACTCTTAAAGCCAAGTCTCTTGGGAATACTTCAGTGACTACCCAATTAAACTATATGCTACTTGTCTCATAAATGTCTAATGCCCGTTACATAGAATTATTAAATCCAATTGTGGTATCTTGAAATGGCTCGTAAAAATTAAGCTGGGCTGTAACACCCAAGATTTAACACCTTTTTTTTTTAACTCCAGCCAATGTGGTAACTTCCTTGGCTCATCCAAGAGAAGGATGCATTAGCTGATAATTATGAAGGCAACATTTTTGTAAAATTAAGTCCTGGATGCTTAAATTAGCAGAATACTTTGCAGTGGCCACAGCAAAGGGCAGTGCCCAGCAGAGAGGCAGGAGTGCTCCTGGCTAAAGTCTCCAACCCCAGTACATGGAGATCCTTCCGTAGACTGGAAGCACTAATGCACCTCTTACTAGAGGAATGGGGTTTATTGAGAATGAAGAGGAAATTTATCACAATTGATAGTAATGAAATAATGAACCTTTTAATAAAAAAGTGACCAGAGCTGCAAATGCTCAAAGAGCTCATCTGTTCCCAGATAATATTTTGAAAAAAACATAAAATTGAGTTTTTTAATGATTTTGTTTCCTATAGCCAATTTTCATTTAAAAATGTAACATATTCATTCATTCACTCATCCATTCAACATAATTACTGAGCAGCTATACTGGAAACAAAGCAGCATGTGAAACAATTAACTCTAGACCTTGTAGAACTTGTATTTGTAAGACAGGTTCTCCTATGTGGTGGGCAGGGACTTGAACCTGGTACAGTGTGGTGCAGAACTGGGTGAGTTTCCCCACTAAATAAATACAAAAACAAATCTTTTTAAGACTCATGTAACTATTATCTGCATTGCCTCCATGCTACAATGATGACCTACTTGAGTGGTCGTGACAAACATCTAATGGATTCAGTTCCTAAAATATTACATAGCATATTAAAATACTTGCAAAAACCCTGGCTTATAATATGATATTAAATAGGATACCATTTGAATATAGAGCTAAAGGAACTGTGGGAATGAGTTCCACCAGAGTGAAATGCCCTGACACTTTGAAGGCTGTATTGAGAGTGGAAAAAGAAGTCAAGGTCAACAGTGCAAATTGGCAGTGACATCTTTGACAAGAATACACAACAGAAGAATGGAGTAAATCACTGCAGTGACAACGACAGGGGTGGCAGAGATGTGGGGTCAAGGTCAGGAGCTCAGGTTTGGATTAGGGACTTGATGGGTTTCTATAAGCCGAGTTAGATAGATTCTTCTGGAGTCCCAATGGTTTATACTGGAGAAACATCTTTGGAAGTCTTTAGTGGCTTAATGCACCTAAAGCCATGGGAGGGAGGGAGATCTCTGCGTATCCAGCAGGAAGAAATAAACACCTCACCTCTGTCCAAGGCTACTGCTAGGAGGGGTACAATCAGAATGGAGAACAAATGGATTTAATGTCAGTGAATGTTTCCGTAGGAACTCTGACAAGAGCAGTTTTCATGACATCATCGGAGAGAAAGCCAGTTTGGAGTAGATCCAAATGAAAATGGAAAGTTCTGCTATCAAGTGATGGAGGGAAATGGAGTGGTAGTTAAAGGCTGAAATGTGCTTGAGAGGTTTTTTGTTTTCAATTTGGGGAGAGATAGCATCAGGTTTAAATGGTGCTGGGGGAAATCTGGTAAAGAGGAATGACTTGTTGATATAAGAAAGACAAGAGAGACTAAGAGAAATGGAGAGACAGAAAGAGAGTTGTTGCAAGAGAAACAGTTTTTTAAAAAAATTTATATATATATTTATTTATTTTCCCTTTTGTTGCTCTTGTTGTTTTATTGTTGTAGTTATTAATGTCATTGTATTTAGATAGGACAGAGAGAAATAGAGAGAGGAAGGAAAGACAGAGAGGGGGAGAGAAAGATAGACACTTGCAGACCTGCTTCACTGCCTGTAAACCGACCCCCTGCAGGTGGGGAGACAGGGGCTTGAACCGGGCTCCTTAGCTTCGCACCATGTGCACTTAACCCACTGCTCTACCGCCCGGCTTCCCGTCAAGAGAAACAGTTTTAAGGAGTCAAGAGAATCGACATCAAGAAGTGAAGAGAGTGTCTGGAGCTAGAAGTTAGGCAGTTAAATCACCACAGCAGAAAAAGAAGCATTTCAAGATAAAGACGGTAAGACTTGGAGAGAACTACGCTGATTATCATTGGGAGGGGCACAGAAGTTTGGTGGTGGATGTGGTGTATATGCCTGTGATTTCTGAGTGTTTATAATCCTATACGTCACCAATAAAATGATGAGATGTAATTAAGGAAGCCTATAGAAGTTCTCCTTATGTATTTTTAATGAATGAAGAAGAAAGACATTAGAATGTGTTGATGGAGGAAAATAGTGGAAGTTTTAGGCTTTGAAAGGGTAAAGTATAGTCTAGAAAAATGTCATAAAACCAGACTAGAAAGCAAAGGTGGGGCCAGGAGGTGGTGCAGGCAGCTGAGCACACATGTTACAATGTGAAAGGATCTGGCCTCAAGCCCCAGGTCTCCACCTGCATGGGGGGGGGGGGTAGCTTCACAAGTGGTAAAGCAGTACTGCAGCTGTCTCTTTTCATCACTCCCTCTCTGTGTCTCTCTGTGCTATCAAAATAAAAAAGCAATTAAAGAAAGAAAGAAAGAAAGATAGAAAGATAGATAGATAGATAGATCAGGATAACTCCCAAGCACTAATCACTCACTTGAGGTTAGGAATATTAACTTAGAGGGTCGGGTGATAGAGCAGCAGGTTAAGTGCATGTGGCGCAAAGTGCAAGGACCAGCGTAAGGATCCCAGTTTGAGCCCTGGCTCCCCTACTGCAGGGCAGGCGCTTCACAGGCAGTGAAGCAGGTCTGCAGGTGTCTATCTTTCTCTCCCCTCTAGTCTTCCTTTCCTGTCTCCATTTCTCTGTCCTATCCAACAATGAACGACATCAACAACAACAATAACCACAACAAGGCTACAACAACGAGGGGAACAAAAGGGGGAAAAATGGCCTCCAGGAGCAGTGGATTCATGGTGCAGGCACCGAGCCCCAGCAATAACCCTGGAGGCAAAAAAAAAAAAGAAATATTAACTTAAAGTGAGTTGTATTTTTCTCTAGATACATACACGGGATAGGCAGAGATGGATTTAATCTGGTGTTGATTTTGCCAAAAACCTAAGATAAAGAAACAAACAAGTAAACAAATAAATAACAACAAAGTTGAAGAGATATTAAAGGGAGTGATTATAAAGATAGACATTAATCTAAATGATGATGGATGAGAGATGTAATGTGGAATATACATTTTTAGACCCTAGTGGTTTTGGAATAGGGAGACAACACAAGGATTATGCAAAAGACTTTCATGCCCGAGGAGCAAGAATCCAGGTTCAATCCCTCACACCACTATAAACCAAAATAATTTAAAAAATAGTAATGGGGTCAGGTAGTGGAGCACCTGGTTGAACATACATGTTACAATGTGCAAGGACCCAGGTTTGAGTCCCTATTCCCCACCTGCAGGGGGAAAAGTTTTATGAGTGGTGAAGCAGTGCTGCAGGTGTCTTTCTGTCTATATTTCTCTCTCCCCCACCTTCCCTCTCAATTTCTGGCTGTCTCTATCCAATAAATATAGATAATTAAAAAATTTTTAAATAGTAATAATTGTGCACGTGTGAGGTTCTCTATGCTACAAAAGCAAAACAAAACAATCTACCTCATGTGAAGGAAATACATCTTTAAAAATGTTTAAAGAGGGGGTTAGGCAGTGGCACAGTGGGTTAAGCGCATGTGGCGCAAAGCGCAAGGACCGGCACAAGGATACCGGTTCGAGCCCCTGGCTCCTCACCTGCAGGGGAGTCGCTTCACAGGCGGTGAAGCAGGTCTGCAGGTGTCTGTCTTTCTCTCCCCCTCTCTGTCTTCCTCTCCTCTCTCCACTTTTCTCTGTCCTATCCAACAATGAACAACATCAACAATGGCAATAATAATAATCATATCGAGGCTACAACAACAAGGGCAACAAAAGGGGAAAAAAATGGCCTCCAGGAGCGGTGGATTCATGGTGCAGGCACCGAGCCCAGCAATAACCCTGGAGGGAAAAAAAAAAAAAAGAAATTGAAATGTTTAAAGTAACTAAATCAAGATCTATATATTAAACACATTGAGTGGTGGTTGGTATTTACAGACTAAACATTAGAGTTTAGTGTATGGATTCAGATAGTAATTACAGAGAGGCAAGGGTGGGAATGGGACAGAGAGGCAGCCATGATGAAGGTTACTGGCAAGGATTAATCTGAAAAGCGCATAATGTGTTCCTAAACATAAATCTCATCATTATTATTTCCCTCTTTTCTTCCTTCCTTTTTTCCTTCCTTCCTTCCTTCCTTCCTTCCTTCCTTCCTTCCTTCCTTCCTTCTTTCCTTCCTTCCTTCCTTCCTTCTTTCCTTCCTTCCTTCCTTCCTTTCTTTTTTTGTTTCCAGGGTTATTGTTGGGGATCGATGCCTGCACTACAAATCCACTGCTCCTGGAGGCCCCCCCCACCCCCGTGTTGCCCTTGTTGTTCATTGCTGTTGCTGTTAGTGTTGTTGTCATTGTTGTCATTGTGGTTGAATAGGACAGAAAGAAATGGAGAGAGGAGGGGAAAACAGAGAGGGGGAGAGAAAAGACAGGCACCTGCAGACCTGCTTCACCACCTGTGAAGCGACTCCCTCACAGGTGGGGAGCCTGAGGCTCGAACTGGGATCTTTAAGACAGTCCTTGCGCTTTACCTGCCGAGCTACCGCTCAGCCTTCTCATTATTATTATTATGCCTCTATGTGTACGGATATGTCAGATATTCTGCTTGCTATTGTAAATGGTTGATCTCACAGATATATTGGAAGTTCACGCCTCTGCTGGGCATCCTCATGGCATGAACGCAGACCAACTCACAGGCTCTGGGGGTTGTTCCCTTCTGCCATGCATTTTCCACTGAAGTTAAGTGGGGCAGGTGACCCAAGATTAGCCATAAAAATCACCATCATCATTATATGATGCATACACATTATTTAATTTGGGTTTGTTGTTTTATTTGGATTCATTGTTTTTATTTGGGCTTGATCTATTTGGATTCTATTTGTATCATAGGCTAGCTTCTCCTAGGATTTCCATTCTTTCTAAAGTGTATTCTTTAGAGCTTTCTATAGTAAAAGGTTATGGATGGTATTATTTTCAGGTTCTTCATTTGTTTGTTTTGTTTTTAATAGCTAAAGAGAGGCAGAGAGTGAGTGAAAAGAGACAATAACACCAGGTGTCCTTCAAAGTGGTGGGAGCTGGGCTACAACCTGAATTACACGCCTGGCAAAGCAGCAGACTGTCCTAAGCCCACTCCAGTAAGAAGTTATTTTCATTGCCCTACCAATGCCCATGACAGGCAGAGAAGCAATTACAGAAGTCAGAACCCCTACCTTCTGAACCCCCATAAAGAATTTTGTCCATACTCCCAGAGAAGCAGACAATAGGGATGGGACACAGAACTCTGGAGGTGGCAACTGTATGAAATTATATCCCTGTTATCTTTCAACCTTGTAAATCTATATTCAATCACTAAAAAAGAAAACCTGGAATTTTGACAGTTGTAAAGAGTTGGCTCTGAGATTTGTGGGTGGCATATTAGTGAAACATTGGACAACAATGATAATGGAGGGTGCAGGTTGCTGACAATATCATCCTCAGTAATAAAGGGAGTTAAAAGGAGGTGAATCTTGCTTTCTAAACATTTCTAAATGCAGTGAAGGGAGGACACGACAGACATAGATAAGCAACATAAACAGCTGAGAGCAGACCCATAGCTGGTGAAACACTGACATCCTCCTGGAATGCTGTCCACTTTGGACAGTGCTCCATTGTGTTTAGCTTACAAGTGAGAACCACTCCTCATGTATTTATCAGAAGTACATATCACGGACTCTGTAAAGAGAAACTCGTCTCATGCATTTTGACACAAGGAAAACTTATTTTCCAGCTAACTTCCAATTTGATAGTAAGTTATCAGCAGAGCAATCTCACTTCTGGCTAAGATAAAGTTTATTTATTTATTTTTTTAGATTAAGGCATGAAAGCAGAGAGAGAGAGAGAGAGAGAGAGAGAGAGAGGGAAAGGGGGGAGGGGACAAGGAGGGGAGAGAGTGAGAAAGATAGAGACACCAACCACCAACCAAGCACCAAAGCTTCCTTCAATGAGGGCCAGGCTAGAACCTGGACCACACATAAGGCAAAACAGTACACTATCAAAGTGAGGTATGTCACTGTCCCAATAAAGTCTAGTTTTATTCCATAGAGTTGGAAGAAAAAAATTACATTTTTCTCTTGTTTTATCTCCCTCTTTCAGCATCAAAAACAAAAGCTCTATCTGGACAGAAGCACTGGCTCCTTCACAGACCAAAGTATATTTATTTATTTTCTTCACTACAAGAAGGATGGGGACCAAATGGTGGTGCACCTGGTTGAGTACACAAGTTACCATGTGAAAGGAACTGGGTTCAAGCCCCCAGTCACCACCTGCAGGGGTGAAGCTTCAGAAATAGTGAAGCAGTGCTACAGGTGTCCCACAGTTTCTCTCCTTCTCCTCTCAATTCCTCTTTGTACTACACACACACACACAAATGAAACATGGCATGTCTTTCATGCTACCAGCACTGTTACTCAGAGGAAGAAAAGACACATGTTTACTTTCCTTGCAATTTAGCTGAAATCAAACATTCTCCCCATGTTGAGTATGAATGCACCGTCTATGTAAGCACTCAAAGGGCCTGAGAGTGGCAATATCACTGGGTAAGCTGCTTACACAGGGCTTCCTGAAAACGACTACATGTTGGAATTGTCACCTGATTTCTAAATGCAATTTCCCCAGTGAAAACAGTACTAACTGGTTATTCACCAGGCACATGACAAATCATTTTCATTCTCCATTCAGTCATTTGTTCACTGTGTTTTCTATGCAATGGCCTCAGGCACTCTTTTTATTTTTTTTATGTGGGACAGAGAAAACTTGAGAGGGATGGTGGAGATAGAACAGGAGAGAGAAGGTGATGGGCTGTGGTTTATTCTTCATTCACAAGGATAGGAGCTAGTGTTTGTGTCCATAGAGCTCTCACTGTTTTGCTGCTGAATGATGGAGAGGGAGAGAATAAAAGAAAAAAAAGGTAAGGACCCAAGTTCAAGCCCCTGGTCTCCACCTGCATGGGGGAAGCTCCATGAATGCTGAAACAGGTCTGCAAGTGACTCTCTCTCTCTCTCTCTCTCTCTCTCTGAGTGTGTCACCCCATCCCCTCTCAATTAAAAAAAAAAAAAAAAGGAAAAATGGCTGCTAGGAGCACGGGATTTATCTACCAGGCACTGTGCTCTGGTGATAACATTGGTGTCAGAGAGACAGAGAGAGAGAGACAGAGAGAGAGAGAGAGAGAAGAGCACTTTTCCAACACGAATTTTATCAGAAACCAGGTATGTTAAAGATGAATTCTGAAGCCAAATGTTGGTTCTTTGAAAGATTAAACAAAATTGAGAAACCCCTAGCCAGACTCACCAAACAAAAAAGAGAGAAGACTCAAATTAATAGAATTGTAAACGATGGAGGAGATATCACAACTGACACCACAGAAATCCAGAGATTCCTGCGAAACTTCTATAAAGAACTATACGCCACCAAGCTAGAGAATCTGGAAGAAATGGAACAATTCCGAGAAGCATATGCCCTTCCAAAACTGAACCAAGAAGAACTAAAAAATCTAAATGCACCAATCACAGACAAAGAAATTGAAACCGTTATTAAGAATCTCCCCAACAACAAAAGTCCTGGACCAGATGGCTTCACAAACGAATTCTACAAAACTTTCAGGAAACAGTTAGTACCCATACTTCTTAAGCTATTCCATAAGATTGAAGAAACAGGAATACTCCCTTCCACCTTCTATGAAGCCAACATCACCCTGATACCAAAAGCAGAGAGGGACACAACAAAAAAGGAAAACTACAGACCAATATCTCTGATGAACATAGATGCCAAAATATTAAACAAGATCTTGGCCAACCGGATACAACAACATATCAAAAAGATTGTTCATCAAGACTAAGTGGGATTCATCCCAGGAATGCAAGGCTGGTTCAACATCCATAAGTCAATCAGTGTCATTCACCACATCAATAAAAGCAAAGCCAAAAACCACATGATTATCTCAATAGATGCAGAGAAAACCTTTGACAAAATCCAACACCCATTCATGCTCAAAACTCTACAAAAAATGGGAATAGATGGGAAATTCCTCAAGATAGTGGAATCTATATATAGCAAACCTACAGCCCACATCATACTCAATGGACAGAAGCTGGAAGCATTCCCCCTCAGATCGGGGACTAGACAGGGCTGTCCACTGTCACTGTTACTCTTAAACATAGTATTGGAAGTTCTTGCCATAGTAATCAGGCAAGAGAAAGAAATCAAAGGAATACAGATTGGAAGGGAAGAAGTCAAGCTCTCACTATCTGCAGATGATATGATAGCATACATAGAAAGACCTAAAGAATCCAGCAGAAAACTACTGGAAGTTATTAGGCAATATAGCAAGGTATCAGGCTACAAAATCAATGTACAAAAATCAGTGGCATTTCTTTATGCAAACACTAAATCTGAAGAAGAAGACATCCAGAAATCACTCCCATTTACTGTTTCAGCAAAATCAATCAAATACCTAGGAATAAAGTTGACCAAAGAAGTGAAAGACTTGTATACTGAAAACTATGAGTCGCTACTCAAGGAAATAGAAACTGATACCAAGAAATGGAAAGATATCCCATGGTCATGGATTGGAAGAATAAATATCATCAAAATGAATATTCTCCCCAGAGCAATATACAAATTTAACGTAATACCCATCAAAGTTCCACCAAGCTTCTTTAAGAGAATAGAACAAACACTACAATCATTTATCTGGAAGCTGAAAACACCTAGAATTGCCAAAACCATCTTGAGGAAAAGAAACAGAAATGGAGGCATCACACTCCCAGACCTTAAACCATATTATAAAGCCATCATCATCAAAACAGCATGGTAGTGGAACAAAAATAGGCACACAGACCAGGGGAACAGAATTGAAAGCCCAGAAATAAATCCCCACACCTATGGACATCTAATCTTTGATAAAGGGGCCCAAAGGATTAAATGGAAGATGGAGGCTCTCTTCAATAAATGGTGCTGGGAAAACTGGGTTGTAACATGCAGAAGAATGAAATTGAACCACTTTATCTCACCAGAAACAAAAATCAACTCCAAATGGATCAAAGACCTGGATGTCAGACCAGAAACAATCAAATACTTAGAGGAAAACATTGGTAAAACAGTTTCCCACTTACACCTCAAGGACATCTTTGATGAATCAAACCCAATTGCAAGGAAGACTAAAGCAGAAACAAACCTATGGGACTACATCAAATTGAAAAGCTTCTGCGCATCCAAAGAAACTATTAAACAAAGAGACCCCTCACAGAATGGGAGAAGATCTCCACATGCCATACATCAAACAAGAAAAAACTAATCACCAAAATATATAAGGAGCTCAGCAAACTTAGCACCAAAAAAAGCAAATGACCCCATCCAAAAATGGGCAGAGGATATGAACAAAACATTTACTACAGAGGATATCCAAAAGGCTAACAAATATATGAAAAACTGCTCTAGGTCACTGATTGTCAGACAAATGCAAATTAAGACAACACTAAGATACCACCTCACTCCTGTAAGAATGGCATACATCAAAAAGGACAGCAGCAACAAATGCTGGAGAGGCTGTGGGGACAGAGGAACCCTTTTTCATTGTTGGTGGGAATGTAAATTGGTACAGCCTCTGTGGAGAGCAGTCTGGAAAACTCTCAGAAGGCTAGACATGGACCTTCCATATGATCCAGTAATTCCTCTCCTGGGGTTATACCCCAAGGACTCCATAACACCCAACCAAAAAGAGGTGTGTACTCCTATGTTCATAGCAGCACAATTCATAATAGCTATAACCTGGAAGCAACCCAGGTGCCCAACAACAAATGAGTGGCTGAGAAAGCTGTGGTATATATACGCAATGGAATACTATCAAGAATACTATCAGCTATCAGCTATCAAGAACAATGAACCCACCTTCTCTGACCCATCTTGGACAGAGCTAGAAGGAATTATATTAAGTGAGCTAAGTCAGAAAAATAAAGATGAGTATGGGATGATCCCACTCATCAACAGAAGTTGAGTAAGAAGATCTGAAAGGGAAACTAAAAGCAGGACCTGACCAAATTGTAAGTATGGCACCAAAGTAAAAACCCTGTGGTGAGGGGTAGACATGCAGCTTCCTGGGATAGTGGGGGTAGGAGTGGATGGGAGGGATGGGTCACAGTCTTTTGGCGGTGGGAATGGTGTTTATGTACACTCCTAGTAAAATGTAGTCATATAAATCACTAGTTAATTAATATGAGAGGGGGAAAATTAATTGTATGTCTCAAAGTTTTTTAAAATACAGACTGAATCTTTTTAATATATAGGCTATGTATTTGATATGCGGACTCTCTCAAAAGCCTAGACTAAATAGATCAGAAGCAACCAATAGCACAGCTATGTACAAGATACTGGGTACTGTACAGCAAACGCTAACAAAAGGACTTTTCAAAGTTAACCCAATTACCAAATAATGTGATGATAACATTAACTATCTATTGTCTTTTTGAACCCTAAGACAGCAGGAACCTCACATCTCCACTATAGAGCCTCTACTTCCCCCTGTCCTGGAACCTTTGGATAGGGCCCACTTTACCGTATGCCTCTCCCAATCCATGTCAAATAATATTGCATCTGCCGATCACAACCTAATCAACGCAACGATTGCCACCTCAACATGCTTCACTTCAGACTGTGTCCAGAGACTTCACGTGTGGAATGACAACCCTTCAGCTTCATTACTCGGGTGAGACCTTTCCTTTCATAGTATACTCTAATTTCATCTCAGGTGGTTCACTTTCTAACAAAGTCCCAAAACCTAGATATACACCAGTTTCGGTGAGAGAGAGCATATGTTCACACGTATCCATAAACTACTGCAAAATATATACCTGAAAGCAGAAGTACACTAGAGTTTGCAGTGAGTATCCCCCTAACACTTCCTCTCCACTATTCCAAGCTTTGGGTCCATGATTGCTCAACAATTTGTTTGGCTTCGTATGTTAACTCTCTTTTCAGTCACCAGGTTCCAGATGTCATCAGGATGCCGGCCAGGCTTACTGGACCGAAGACCCCACCAATGTGTCCTGGAGCTCAGCTTCCCCAGAGACCCACCCTACTAGGGAAAGAGAGAGGCAGACTGGGAGTATGGACCGACCAGTCAACGCCCATGTTCAGTGGGGAAGCAACTACAGAAGCCAGACCTTCCACCTTCTACAACCCACAATGACCCTGGGTCCATGCTCCCAGAGGGATAGAGAGTGGGACAGCTATCAGGGGAGGGGATGGGATATGGAGATTCGGTGGTGGGAATTGTGTGGAGTTGTACCCCTCCTACCCTATGGTTTTGTTAATTTATCCTTTCTTAAATTAAAAAAAAAAAAAAAAAACATGCACTCCTTTTAGCAAAGATGCTCCACCTCTGTTGTATGTCCAACATAACAGCCATCACACCCAAGAAAGGCACTTGCTCTTATTAACTACTAAACTCCAGAGCCACCCACATCTGAAGAACTCTGATGTTCCCTCACATTCCCCTCTGTTCCAAGCTGGGGAAACAGCACAATGCTTATGCAAAAGACATTCATGCCTGAGGCTATGAAATTCCAAGTCCAATTTCTGGCACTACTATAAGCCAGAGCTAAGCAATGCCCTGATAGCTCTCTTAAAATTTACATTTTACAAACAAAAGTATGCACATCTATCCTGCCCTGCTCTTCGTGGCCTCATGAATTCATCTTTGTGAATCTAATGAAATGTCATATTTTTGCTTCTCAGTATGATTTCTAGCAGCAAAGAAAACAAAAACAGACTAAACATCTTGTGAGAAAACCTATTAGATACATTAGGGCATGTCTTACAACTTTAATTAATTTCAATTAAGTTAGAATCTGTTGAGGCTTTTTAATGTGACCTTTTTAATGGCTATACTGTGCTGAGTGAAAAGAGACAGTGAGAGATATAGAACCATTACTGAAGGATAAAGTCCTTTTTCATCAAATTCTCTCTTTCTTTTAAAATTTATTCAATAGGACAGAGAAAAAGTGAGAAGGAAGGGGAAGTGGGAAGGGAGAGAGAAAGAAAGGCACCTGCAATATTTCTTCACCATTCATGAAGCTTCCTCCATTGTTGGCGGAGACTGGGGGCCTTGAGCCCAGGCCCTTAACTCATGGTGATGTGTGAGCTCAGCCTGAGTCTACCTCTGTCTGGCCTCTCCTTATGCTTACACGCTCCTTTAAAAAATTAGTATGCTTTCTAGTTTTCTACTTTGTAAAAGATTGAAACATGACATGTTCTTCTTTCCAAACTGTCTCCTTACAAGCACCTAATTTCTTGATTAAAAGGTTCATTTCATTTTTTATTTTTTACACGGTAGGTGTTATTCCTTGGCATTTATGGTAAAGATTTATAACAGCAATGAAGATTTGCAAACTAAACAGAAACAACCTCAAAGGCAAACAAATGGATGCAATTTAATTTTTTTCTCTAATAAAGTTCTTACTGTGCAAGATATCCACACTCCTCAATTTGATTTTAAATGCACATTTGTGATTTAGAACCAAAGTTTAAGCATATACTATGTGAATTTGCTGTTAATATTATTATTATATTTTCTCTAAAGCCCAATTCTTCCAGCATTACAAAAATGTTATCTGCACATATGCAATATGCATGGATATTTATATCTTCTCAGTACCTCTTAAGAATAAATCAGGTCGGGAGTCGGGCTGTAGCACAGCGGGTTAAGCGCAGGTGCGCAAAGCACAAGGACCGGCATAAGGATATGGGTTCGAACCCCGGCTCCCCGCCTGCACGGGAGTGTCTTCACAGGCGGTGAAGCAGGTCTGCAGGTGTCTATCTTTCTCTCCTCCTCTCTGTCTTCCCCTCCTCTTTCCATTTCTCTCTGTCCTATCCAACAACGACAACAACAATAATAACTACAACAATAAAAAACAACAAGGGCAACAAAAGGGAATAAATAAATAAAATAAATATTAAAAAAAAGAATAAATCAGGGAGTCGGGTGGTAGTGCAGCAGATTTAGCGCACATGGTGCAAAGCGCAAGGACCGGCATAAGGATCCCGGTTCAAGCCCCCAGCTCCCCACCTGCAGGGGAGTCGCTTCACAGGCAGTGATGCAGGTCTGCAGTTGTCTATCTTTCTCTCCCCCTCTCTGTCTTCCCCTCCTCTCTCCATTTCTCTCTGTCCTGTCCAACAACGACATCAACAACAATAGCTACAACAATAAAAACAACAAGGGCAACAAAAAGGAAATAAATAAATAAATATTTTTTTAAAAAGAATAAATCAAACTGAGATGGTGAAATAGCTTACCTGGATACTAATACTCCAAAGTGGAATCTATCTATCTGTCACCTTCATGTCTCATTCCTGCTCTTTACCATTATCAGTGGATCAATAAATAAAATCATTAAAAGAGAAATAAAAGGAATAAATTAGACTGGGACCACCCTAAGCTAGAGCTGCACAATGCTCTGCTCTCTCTCACACTCTCAGTAAAACAAACAAACAAACAAATAAATCCTTACAATAGAAGGCTGTAGCTCGGGGAGTCGGGCTGTAGCACAGCGGGTTAAGCGCAGGTGGCGCTAAGCCCAAGGACAGGCATCAGGATGCTGGTTCGAGCCCCTGGCTCCCCACCTGCAGGCAGGTCCCTTCACAGGCGGTGAAGCAGGTCTGCAGGTGTCTGTCTCTCTCTCCCCCTCTGTCTTCCCCTCCTCTCTCCATTTCTCTCTGTCCTATCCAACAACAATGGCATCAATAATAACTACAACAATAAAACAACAAGGGCAACAAAAGGGAATAAATAAAATAAAATTAAAAAAAAAAAGAAGGCTGTAGCTCTGCTGGTAGAGCAGATGTGAGGGACATGAGATCGCCGGAGAAAAAGCAGCTGCAATTCTCTTAAATGTTCCATACCTGGGATCATGAAACCCTAAACTAAGACAGTGGAAAGTCATTATGTAAAGGCATTTGGAGAACTAGTGGATTAGGGAACAGGAAATAACAGTGCAAGTAGGGCCTGGGAGGTGGTGTAGTGAATGTCAGTGAACTTGCAAGTCTGAGGGCCTGGGTTCAATTCCTGGCATTCCATGTGCCAGAGCAATGCTCTGGTTCTCTCTCCCTTCATATCTTGTGTTAATAAGTAAATACATTTCATTTTAAAAATATGAAAATAACCGTGAAATTATTATCTTGGCCACTTTAATATGGAGTAACTGTAACAACTAACCTGGTCTATCTACTATAGGAGATACGCTGGGATAGAAGAATAGAGGCCGTTATTCTGAGTAGCCCCTTTTGTTCCATCTCTATTTAGGACCAAATATTTCCATCTACAGTGACTGCAGTGACCTATAAACTGTCCCTCTGCTACCCATTTGTCCTTCTAGTCCATTCTCCACCCAACCCAGAACTATGTGTAAAATGTAAATGAAGTTATTCTATTGCCATGTTTCAATTGCCAGAGCTTTACTTTTTTCTTTCTCTTTTCTTTCTTTCTTTTTTTTTTTTTTTTGCCTCCAGGGTTATTTCTGGGGCTTGATGCCTGCACCATGAATCCTCTGCTTCTGGAGGCCATTTTTTCCCTTTTGTTGCCCTTGTTGTTTATTGTTGTTGTTGTGATTGTTATCATTACTGTCATTGTTGTTAGACAGGACAGAAAGAAATTGAAAAAGGAGGGAATATGGGGGTGGGGTGGATGGGGAGAAAGATAGACAACTGCAGACCTGCTTTCTGCTTCACAGCTTGTGAAGCCACCCCCCTGTAGATGGGAAGCCAGGGGCTTGAACCAGGATCCTTACGCCGGTCCTTGCGCTTTGCACCATGAGCGTTTAATCCGCTGCACTACAGGCTGACCCGCTGGTCAGAAGTTTTCTTCTGTATTTAAAGTGAATTCCAAAGCAGGCCACCACATGGGAGCACCATATAAAGGGGAAACTTCACGAGTGTTGAAGCGCTACTGTAGTGTCTCTCCTTTTACTCACTCACCCTCTACTTGAGACAAAAAGAAGAGAAAGGAAGTCCACCGGGAACTGCAGAATCATATAGGTGTGAGACCCCAGCAATGACCAGATGGCAAAGCAGAACAAAACAAGCCAACAAACAAACAACAGCAAAACACCCAACAAAACCAAAGTCACTCCTATCTCCTGTTCCAGCCATTCCAGTGCTCAGCTGTGCCGCTCCTGAGTCACACACATGCTCTCTGCCCATGCTGCTTTTCCTGTTGTCGTGTGTCTCTTTCTGATCTGTTACCTTTACACAAGCTGCCCCTCTCATTTCTGAGAGCAGACTCCTAGCTCATTTAGTCACAGTCTATGCCTCACTTTTCAGAGACACTAAAAGTGATCATGCAAACTGTCTTTACTTCTTAAGGCTTATACTTTACTTCCTTCATAATAGCTAACATATCTCAGATCCCATGCCCTTTCTTCTGTCAGAATAAAATTCTTTTCCATGTCAGTAGACAGGGCTTTATTTATCTTTTTTACTGCATTCTGACCACCAAATGAGTGCTTACAACAAATATTCGTTACATAAAAGGGCACAAAGCGGTAGAAGTGTTCCCACTATTCAAATAAGCCAGGGTATGGAAAAAACATCATTAAAATAAAAGGATGAACACTGAATGATCTTACTCAGAGGAGTAAATGAAGAAATAAGGGCATGTGGGGCTGGGTGGTGGCACATCAGGTTAAGCACATGCTACAATGCAAAATGAAGCTGGCTTCAAGTCCTCAGTCCCTACCTGTGGGGGGAAAGCTTCATGAGCAGAGAGTAGTGCTGCAGGTGTCTGTCTTTGTCTCTACTACTCCCTTTTCTCTCAATACCTCTTTTCCTACCCAGTAGATGAAATAAAAAGAAAAGAAAAAGATACAAGAACAGAAAAGGAATACACAAAGGAAAGCGCAGACTGGGTTTGGTACACTGCACCAAAGCAAAGGACTCTGGGGAGGGAGGGTAAGGAGAGGGCTGGAGGGGGTGCTGATTGCTGGTACCTGATGGAGGAAGAGGACCCAAGTTGTAGGCAAGAGAGTTTTGCAGACACCTATCACAGGGAGATGAACAATTGCACATGTCAGTAACTGTACTGTAAACTACTAACCCCACAATAAAATAACATTTAAAAAGGCTAACAGAAAAAAGAGAAAGGGGTTTTAAATTCAGGGTCATGACCAAGTCTGGAGAAATAGCTATGTGTGGAAATTAAGTAGAACTGCACTGTAACTGATGTATAGCTTAGGTATGTAGTAGGCTATAAAATTGAGGTTTGCATAAATTCATTCTAAAGATGGGTCATTACCAAAATTACCTAAAAGCACACTTCTCTGAATGTACCCCAAAAGTTAAGTGATGGATGTCTGTTCTAAGAACAGTCATTGGTTTTTATCTCATATCTGGAGAGAGTCGTCCTCATCTGAGTTTAAACTTCCTTCTCTAACACTGAAAAAGAAAGCTCGTTAAGAAAATTAATATTGTGAAGAGGTTTCCTGGAGGCATATTTAACCTACTTGCAAGGCCAACTGCTTTATATTCATGGTTTGCATGCAAATGCAACATTGCTACATGTAAATTAGTTTGTTCATTACAATGGTCTAGTGAGGTTTGGAAGCATATTAACATTAGTTATGTTGCTATGGTAAAAGTTATAAAACTGCATTTCTATTAGAAATCATTCATTCATTGTTTCTTTCACTCATTTACTTACTCATTTGATAACTCATGTCTTAGGCAGGCTTTGTCATCTCAAGCTATAATAACTCCAACCTTTTGCAAGTTACAAAGGCCTAAAACCACGAGGTGTCTCCTTCTCCCTCTCCCCCTCTCCCACTCCCCCCCCCCGCAAAAGCTATAGATTAAATATGAATGCATATACAGACAGATCATACCAACTCACATAATTCTTCTGTTTAGGAATTCCTTCCTAGCCACCTTTGTAAACTTCTTTTTCTTAATTTCACCAATAATGGTTTGAGACTCACAAAATCTCCTGTTAGTTCTTACAGACTACAGGCTTAAACATTTATTTTACATATTCTCCCTAGACTTTATCTAGGGGGCCAGGAGATGGTTAATTCAGTATGATGAGCACCTGACCAAGCATGAGACCCAGGGTTCAAGACCTGGCATCACATGGAAACTCTTGTCAATAGCAGAATGGTGCTACAGTGTCTCTTCTTTATCTTACCCCTTTCTCTCTTTAAAGAGAAATACAGAGAGGGGCAGCAAAATGGTTCTGCAAAAGACTCATATCCAAGGTTGTGAAGTTCCAGGTTCAGTCTCCAGCACCATCATAAGCCAGAGCTGAGCACTGCTTGGTCGGGGTCTCTCTCTCTCTCTCTCTCTGTGTGTGTGTTTCTCTTTATCTCTCTGTGTGTGTATTTCTCTCTCATATTAAAATAAAATAAATAGTTAACCGAACGTGGTGCAAAATGCAAGGACCTGTGTAAGGATCCTGATTCGAGCCACCAGCTCCCCACCTGCAGGGGGGCCACTTCACAAGCGGTGAAACAGGTCTTTCTCTCCCCCATGTCTTCCCTCCCCTCTTGATTTCTCTCTGTCTTATCCAACAATGACAGCAATAAAAATAATAATAGTCATAATAATGATAAACAACAAGGGCAACAAAAGGGAAAAAACAGTCTCCAGGAGCAGTGGATTCATAGTGCAGGTGCCGAGCCCCAGTGATAACCCTCGAGACAATAAAATAAAATAAACATAAAAAAACCCAAAATAAAAAAAATGGGGGCCAGGGAGAACAGTCAATTGTGACATTATACATGTGGGAGGCCTTGGGTTCATAACTTAGCACATAAAAATAAGTAACACACAACCTATATTTCTAGCCTTTCTTTCTCCTCGAATCGCCAGGCTCATGGAAAGCTGATTATCTAAGTTATCCAGCAACCAACCTCAATCATTACCTTGCTATTGAGATATGTTCATCCTTCAAGATTGCCCTACTGAAAAAAGCTAAGTGCTAGAATCCATTTGGTCAACCAAACAACAATATACTCTCTCTTCTTTTTTCTTCCTTGCTCATGCTGAGGAAGCATCAAACATTGTCCATTTGATCTTCTAAACATTTCTCAGAAATTATATTTGCTCCTTTCCTTATTTACTGCTGCATCGTCAGAAAAGTCATGACACAATTTTGTATAGAATAACATATAAAGGTACATCATGACTCTTCCGACAACCCAATATTGCCTTTGCTTTAGGGAGTTGACTAGTGTTCTTGTTTCTTTTTTTTTTTAAATAAATCAATCTTTATTTATTTTTTTATTATCTTTATTTATTGGATAGAGACAGCCAGAAATAAAGAGGGAAAGGGGTGATAGAGAGAGACAGAGAGACACCTGCAGCACTTCTTCCCCACTCACAAAGCTTTCCCCCTGCAGGCAGGGACCTGAGGCTTGAACCCGGGTCCTTGAGCATTGTAATACGCCACCACTGGGCCCCGTGTTCTTGTTTCTTATAGTAACCTCCTCTATTGTATGGGCAAGAAGAATAGAAGGGGTTTTCCTCTGTAAAGACTCAGCAGGCTTAGGTTTGGCATAACTAATCTGGATCAACTCCTTGTTCCCTTCTACAGTCTGACAGAAACAAACCCAGTAATCATCAGACTTATTTAATAGACAGAAGAGATTGTGAAGCAGAGTTAGAAAAATATTTGAGTGCCTTTTCTTCACTGCTCTATATGATACATTTGGGGATTCAGTGCAAGTGCTGCTTCATTCACTGAACTTGGCAGTTTCAACTTTCAGGCACAAAGGAAATAGAAGAGTCTATAGATGTCTGGAAGGTTGTGTTTTCTTTTTTCCTTTTCTTCCTTGGATTTATTTTTTGGTCAAGTTCAGTCAGGGTAAAACATATTAAAATACAACATTCAAAATACCACTTATAGACCTGTTGACAAGAAATTCATCTTTGCATCTTACATTTCCATGGATTTTCCTTTCTGTTGTTTCATTATTCACTGTGCTGTTGAAATATTCCATATTCTTCTAAGATAAAATAGATGCTGAATGAGGAATGTCTGCTGGAACACACACACACACACACACACACTCTCTCTCTCTCTCTCTCTCTCTCTCTCTCTCTCTCCTACTTCTTAGTGGGTGACAGAGTTACTTGCATGTCTCCCCAGAGACAATGCCATGTTTTGAAGCCTATCAAGACTTCATACTGAGCAATTCATCATATTTCAGAAATATGATGAAATAAGCTGCTATACTGTTATTGCTAAATTCCAAATCAGATTGAATAGACCTATTTGCATGAGAAGAATATATTCTGCTTTTATTGCCACTTGTCTACTTTTCAAGACAAGAACAGTTCTATTGTCTTGAGTTTTTATAGTTGTTGTAAATACAACCTAATATCATCAGGCTTTCATTTGTTTTCTAGAGGTCTGTCTGTCTGTCTGTCTGTCTATTTAATGAATGAGACCAGTACAAGAGCTAATCCAATCTGGCAAAATTAGTATTTAGGATTGAACCTGGGGCCCTATACAAGCAAGTCCTGAGCTCTACCATCTGAGCCACACTCGCCTGCCTGCCAACTTGATACTATTTGATAAAGGGATACTTGATAAATTCAAGTTCAAGTAATTAGCTAAAGGTTCTCTTCTCTCTTTTTAATTTCTTTATTGGGGGCTTAATGGTTTACATTTGACAGTAAAATACTATAGCTTGTTTATGCATAATATTTCCCAGTTTTCCACATAACAATTCAACCCCCAGTAGTTCCTGCCATCATGATCCAACCCAAGCCCTCTCCCATACCCTGGAGTTTTTCACTTTGGTGCAATACACCAACTCTAGTTCAAGTTCTGCTTAGTGTTTTCCCTTCTGATCTTGTTTTTCAACTTCTGTTTACAAGTGAGATTATCCCATATCCATCCATATCTGACTTATCTCATTTATAATGATTTCTTCAAGCTTCATCCAAGATAGGGTGAAGAAGGTGAGTTCATTATTTTTAATAGCTGAGTAGTATTCCATTGTGTATATAGACCACAACTTACTCAGCCACTGATCTGCTGTTGGACACCTGGGTTGCTTCCAGGTTTGGGCTATTACAAATTGTGCTGTTATCTGGAGCTTGAAGAAATCATGTTAAGTGAAATAAATCAGAAACAGAAGGATGAATATGGGACGATCTCACTCTCAGGCAGAAGTTGAAAAACAAGATCAGAAGAGAAAATACAAGTAGAACCTGAACTGGAGTTGGTGTATTGCACCAAAGTAAAAGACTCTGGGGTGGGTGGGTGGGTGGGGGGAGAATACAGGTCCAAAAAGGATGACAGAGGACCTAATGGGGGGTTGTACTGTTATGTAGAAAACTGAGAAATGCAATGTACAAACTATTTTACTTACTGTTGAATGTAAAACATTAAAAAAAATTATGCTGCTATGAACATAGGTGTACACAAATCTTTTTGGATAGGTAAGTTTGGTTCCTTAGGATATATCTTCAGGAGAGGAACTGCAGGGTTATATGGAAGGTCCACTTCTAGCCTTCTTAGAAGAGTTTACTTCAGTAGCTTAGCACAGTTACTAAATTTAAAGGTTCATCAAGCTAGGCTTTTTGTGTTTTCCTGTATTTTCATTTTAAGGAGTTAGGCATGTAGTTTGGGGTCCAAAAGAGGTGGGAAGGACAAAGGGGCTTGTTGAGATAAATTGTGTACCATGAATTTATAAGGAAGAGCTCATCTTCAAGGATTATGCAAAGAAGCCAACTTTTTGGCAGACCTTTATCTGCTATATGGCTCTCAATGCATAACAATGGAAATAGAAGCTTCACTATTAAATTACAGAAAATGAGTTTCTTCTCTAAAGGGCACAAGTATTGCACTCTTAGCAGGATATGATGCTAGAACAAAGTTCTTTAGTGCTTATATTTCATTTGATTTCTCCACCTGTAACTGGTTTCTTTCGTTCTCTTTCACTGAGGTTTAAGCAATTTCTGCAAGACAGATGACATCTAGGAAAGTGTACCTAATACCTAATGCTTCTAAAAACTGGGCATTTTATGCCATTTTTGTAATACCTAAACCATGACAGCAATCTTACAAGATATTAAAATTTATAACTACATAATCTGACCAAATTATTATTAAGACTTTGCTTTTAAACTAAATGCATAAAATACTACATAAAGAAGCAGGGAAATTATCTTTTGTTCCCTATGTCTTCTGTCAGTTTAAGCTGTAGCCCATGAGACTGATGTTGACTTCAATTTCAGGGTCCATGAATAGCATTCTGAAAAAATGTGGGGAGCAAAAGGGATATGTACAAAAATATAAAAAGTGAGTAAGATCTACTCTTTCCCCCATTTCCAAGTGAACCCCTTATTTTGCTTTCTCAAGTAAAGTTACATGATTTAAAACCCCACGGCGTCATCACTGCCTGTGAAAAAGTCATGCCTTCAGAGAGGCTGGCACTTGGAGTTTCCAGAAACCTCTGTTCCAGAAACTTGATTGTAAGCAAGAAAATTACAGATAGTTTAAAACAGACTCCAAGTGAGGATGTCAGATTTTGGATCTATTTAATGAATACTCAAACCAATCCTCTTATCATGTTAGTTGAAATTGGATAATAAATTCACCCTATTGTTTCTTGAAACTGTTGAAAGGATCGATGAAGGATTTTTTTACTCACTGAGCTCAGATATATGGTTAATGCCTAAAATATTAATTTCCCCATGGGTTCTATTTTTCATGGCATGCAGTTTTTGACAGAAACAAAGGACTGTACTTTCAAGGCATAAGAAATATTCCTCAGGAGCTGGGTGGTGGCACACCAGGTCAAGCACACATATTACTACTATGCCCAAGGACCCATGTTGGTACCCCTACTTATCATATGCAAAGGGGGGGGGAAGAAATAAAAAAGAAAGATTTCTCTCTTTCTTTATTTCCTTTTTTATAGAACTGTAAGAAATTGAGAGGGGAGAGGGAGGTAGAAAAGGAGAGAGACTGAGAAACTTGCAGTATTTGCTTCACCATTTGCAAAGTGTCCCCAACCTGGATCATGGTAACCTGTGTGCTTATCCAGGTGTGCCACTGCCCAGCCCCATAGTTTGGCATATTTTTAAGCAGGTAATATAAATATTCCAACCTGGATAATGGTAAGCTGTGTGCTTAACCAGGTGTGCCACTGCCCAGCCCGTAGTTTGCCATGTTTTTAAGCAGGTGATTATTTTTTGCATAAGATTACTACTATTGCTATTTTGCCTCCAGTATTATCGCTGGAGCTCAGTGCTTGCACTATGAATCCACTGCCCCCTGGAGGCGATTTTTGTTACCCTTGTTATTGTTTCTGCTGTTACTGCTATTGTTGTCATGCTGTTGTTGGATAGGACTGAGAGAAATTAAGAGAGTAAGGGAAGATAGAGTGGGGGAGAGAAAGATGGACATCTGCAGACCTGCGTCACTGTTTGTGAGGCAACCCTCCTGCAGCTGGGGAGCCGGGGCTTAAACTGGCTTATGTTGGTCCTTGTGATTGTGTCATTTGCACTTAACCCACTGTGCTACCACTCAGCCCTGTATGATAATTTTTATCACCTTTTCCAGCAAAGTTTTTTCCTGTCACAGTAGAGAGTGAGAGACAGACAGACAGACAGACAGAGAGGGAATGAGAGAGAGAGAGAGGAGATACACCTCAGCAATATTCCACTGCTCATGAAACTTCCCCTTTGCATGGTGCACTAATGGCAGGGGGCAGGGCTGGATTGGGGCCTCAAACCTAGATCCTTGCACCCTCCTACCCTTTGACCTAGTTTTTGGCCTTTGTAAAATATTTTTAAAAGAATCTTTATTTATATGTAAGAGTCTTTAAAATTTCTGTGTGTTTAAGTATTTTGCACAGGCCAAGCAATCAGACATAGTAGGAATAAAATGTAATGCACCCATATTTTTCTGTCATATCTGTTACTTAAAGAATATAAATTCAGGGTGGAGGGTAAATGTATAATGGCTATGCAAAGAGACTCTCATGCCTGAAGCTCCAAAGTCCCAGGTTCAATCCCCAGCACCATCAAAAGCCAGAGATGAACAGTGCTCTGGTACAAAACAAAAACAACAACAACAAAAAACTTAAAATAAATAAATAAATTCAGTCTTAGCAAAATTTCCCAAAGAAACTTCCAGGCAAGTTAATAACATCTTGACTTCTTAAATTACCTGGCCTTCCAAATCTAAACTTATTTCACATCATTCATGTTTTCTAAGGGCTTATTAACATAAAGGGAATAAATTCTATGTATGAGAAAATGAGAAGCTTATCTACTTATGGGTCAGTCCTGGGTAGAGTAATCAACACCTTTCAAATCATACAAAATAATAATCAGTTTACTACACGTCGTAAAGTCCTCAGAGAGTTTTAGAAGAAACAAGAAGTAGATGAGAGAGTCCATGCATGTTTAGGCATTGTTTTATAAGCTATGGAAAATACAAAGATTCAAGACGTACAGCCTGGATAAGCCAGGCACAGTAAGAAACACATTAAGGGGCAAATAAATGTTAAGCCACTACGTCTCAGAGAGGGCATGAACTCCAACATTTGAGTTTTCTACTATCACTTTGGTGCCTAATTTAGAACTTGACACTGGCTTTGTATGTTAACTTTCTTTTCAGCCACCAGGTTCCAGATGCTAGCAGGATGCAACCAGACTTCCCTGGACAATCAACCCCTAGTGTGCCTTGGAGCTCCACTTCCCCAGAGCCCTTCCCCACTAGGGAAAGAGAGAGACAGGTTGGGAGTATGGATTGAGCTGTCAATGCCCATGTTCAGCGGGGAAGCAATTACAGAAGCCAGACCTTCAACCTTCTGCATCCCACAATGATCCTGGGTCCATACTCCCAGAGGGTTAAAGAATAGGAAAGCTAACAGGGGATGGGATGGGATATGGAGATCTGGTGGTGGGAATTGTGAGAAGTTGTACCCCTCTTATCCTATGGTTTTGTCAATGTTTTCTTTTTATAAATAAAAAAACTAAAAAAATAAAATAAAATAATAAAAATACAAGTAACTAGGGCAATGCATTCATGAAACTGGATGAACAATAAAGTGATACAGATTAAAAAAAAAAACTTGATACATAACAGGCACCCTGCCACGATGGCAGCTTTAAAGTCTGTGCCATTTCCCTTTTATTTTCAGCCTTTCTCCAGATGGGATCAATAGACCATGTGGAGTGGATCAATACAGGCTATGTGGTCAAGGGTCTCTAAAATAAGCTCAAAAACTGGTCAGTTTTAGAATATAGCATTTCTCCCTATAACATCTGTACACAAATCTCCTAGAAAACTAAAACCACCATATTTTTTTAAATGTTTATTTAATGCCTCATTTAAAAAAATTATCCAACTTAGTTAATAAGCCTTGCTTTAGACTGTCTATTTAAACTTGTTTGGGCTGCCTTGAGGCCATGGATTAATTCAGACTCAGACACGAAAGTCAGCTGGGGGCAGGGGAAGGCAGACTGTGCACTGGGTTGACCACACACAGTATCACAAGCAAAGAAACATATTATCATGCAAAAGGGTTCACGGTAGCTTCTTTCCCTACTCTCATTGGCACTAGTCTTATTATTTTTGTTTTTAATGTTTATTTATTTATTTTCCCTTTTGTTGCCCTTGTTGTTTTTTCTTGTTGTTGTAGTTATTATTGTTGTTGTTATTGATGTTGTCGTTGTTAGGACAGAGAGAAATGGAGAGAGGAGGGGAAGACAGAGAGGGGGAGAGAAAGACAGACACCTGCAGACCTGCCTCACTGCCTGTGAAGCAACTCCTGTGCAGGTGGGGAGCCTGGTGCTTGAACCTGGATCCTTATGCCAGTCCTTTTGCTTCGCACCATGTGTGCTTACCCCACTGTGCTACCGCCCGACTCCTTCTAGTCATGTTCTTTGGTTCCTGTTTATTAAACATTTTGTCCTGCTTTATATCTTACTGCCTTTCAGCCACCAAGTTGCAGATGCTGTCATGACACCATTGTGACCTCCTTGGGCAAAAGATCTCAACAGTGTGTCCTCTCCAGAGCCCTACCCCACTAGGGAAAGACAGAAACAGGTTGAGGGTATGGATTGACCAGCTGATGTCATGTCCAGTGGAGAAGCAATTACAGAAGTCAGAAATCCCACCTTTTGCACCCCAAAAAGAAATCTGGTCAATACTCCCAGAAGGGGAAAATTACATGGGAATATGACCAGAGGACTCTGAACACCAATTCCCTCGGCTAACTCGTCCACCTGTGAACCCCAATTCCACCAGGACACTAAATATTTGTCACCAGGAATCTTTGTTCTTATACCATAGACTGTGAAAAATATCAGAGGAAGTCAGGCACTGTTTTGCTTATCTGAGAGTGAAGAGTAAAAAGGAAGGACATTTGAAGTAGTGATAGGTGTAGGCATGACTTAGAAAGGAAGTGAAGGCAGGACAGTAGAAGTGAATAAAAATGAGCAAAATAGATATATTTGTATATAGATATAGTCAACCCATATCTCTGATCTGGGGAGAAATATTACAGTTTGCTGGAGGGGATGAGGACACAGAACTCTGGTGATAGAATTATACCCTATTATCTTATAGTTTTGTAATTAATCACTAGTACATCACAAACAAAAAATTAAAAGATAAAAAAAAGGATCAGGGTTCAAGCCCCCGTCCCTATCTGTAGGGTGGAAACTTCACAAGTGATGAATCAGTGTTGTAGGTATCCTTTTTATTTGTTTGTTTTCCTCCATCCCCTTTCAATTTCTCTCCATCTTATCAGATAAAAAGAAAGAAAACGACAATATATTTATTCTTAATGAAAGAGAGATACAGAGAAAAACACAGTGTAAGATCAGAGCCTGTCTCAGCTTTGGTTGATGGTGGTACTGAACTGAACCTGGGACCTCAGAACCTCAGGCATGAGAGTCAAGTCGTTTGCAGAATCATTATGCTGTCTCCCCTGACCAAATTACCACCGTTTAAATAATAACTGCCCTCTTGATTTTAGTGCTTTGAATTTTCGTTGTGATACCTTTGGGAAATGGGGGCTTAAGTGATCTGGTTCTGAAACAAGATGGCCTGGATTTTATTCCCTCTCTACCACTAGTTGTCAAGTCCCAGACAAATATTCCTGCCTTTGTATGTCAAAACATAAAATGGCATAGAACTGGCTTTTAACACAGAGACAAAGAGGCAGAGAGAGAGAATGAAAGAAATCACAGCACCAAAACTTCCTTCACTGTGATGGGGTGGGGGGTGTCAGATTCGAACTTGGGTCACACACATGGCAAAGCAAAACACTTTCCAAGTGAACTATTTCACTGGCCCAGAACTTAAGTTTTATGACTTCATTTAATTTATGAGAGAGAGGGAGATGAAGAGAGAGACAGAGAGAAAGGGGGGAGAGAGGGGGGGAGAGAGAAAGAGAGGGAGGAAGGAAGGGAGGGAGGGAGGGAGAGGGAGAGAGCGAGAGAGCGAGAGAGCGAGAGAGCGAGAGAGAGAGAGAGAGAGAGAGAAAGAGAGAGATGTTGAGAGAATGCAAGAGACCAAAGTATCTCGGATGGAATCTGTGGCCTCAGTTGTGCAAGTTGAGTTCTAGAGTCCACTGCTGACTTACTGACCTGCCTGAAGAGTTTAATTTCTAATGTTTAGGGCAGTCCTGTTAGGACTATATTCCTTAATATTTTAAGGATGGTTTTTTAGTGCCTAACATTATGATGCTTAATCTGCCATAACTTACAAACACAATTTTTAAAAGAATTTATAACAGGCATACAGATGGAAATGTGCATCTATAGTTGCTCTCAAACTTTCACCTGTGAGACAGTATGATTTCCATTTATGTGACTATTTTCTTCCCTTTATTAGATGTGCATGACAAAGGTCCCTAACTTCCTACTAAACAGACCCAGTTTATACAGAACCAAAAAAGATGATCAGCTGAATACAGGCCCCAGATCATATCCAATTGATGGGGTTTACAGTCAACAATATTTATACACCTTTCCCATATTTGGGTGCTACTCTCTTCCCTGATCCAGCTTTCTGGTCCTTTTTCCAGCCATGACATCATCTCCCCAGACAATAACTTGGATCCACCTATATATCAGATGTCAGGCTCAGAAAAAACAAAAAAAACAAACTAACTAACTAATATAGTCATGGGCCCTTTGGAATATAACTAAAATAGGCCTACTAACTATCTACAAAACAGAGACACCCCCACCCCAACTCATCATCTGAACTATTTCAGCCTTTGGGTTCATGATAGTCAACAATTTGTTTGGCTTTGTATGTTAACTCTCTTTCCAGCCACCAGGTTCCAGATGCTACCATGATGCCAAACAGACTTCCCTGGGCAGACAACCCTACCAATGTGTCCTGGAGCCCCACTTCCCCAGAACCCCACCCCACTAGGGAAAGAGAAAGACAGGTTGGGAGTATGGATCAACCTGTCAATGCCCATGTTCAGCGGGGAAGCAATTAGAGATGCCAGACCTCCCACCTTCTGCACCCCATAATGACCCTGGGTCCATACTCCCAGAGGGTTAAAGAATAGGAGGGCTATCATGGGGGGGGGAATGAGATGTGGAGTTCTGATAGGGGCAATTATGTGGAGTTGTACCCCTCTTATCCTATTTTTTTTGTTTTTGTCAGTGTTTTCTTTTTATAAATAATTTTTAAAAAAAAAAAAAAAAAGATGATCAGCTCAGATAACTGTTTTGGTACTGTGGTGTAATCCATCATCTGTTCTCTGTAAATGTTCCCTAGACATAGCAGATGTTTGGGAATTACTGAGTTGACCAGCATACTATAACAGAAAATAGAAATGTCATATTACTCAGTGGAGGGTATGTTTTGCCCTAGACACCACTCCAGCAATGATTTCCAAGACTAGTGTAAAATCCTTCTGAGATATAAACCTGAAGGTTCTACCGTTCTCCATACTTGTCTAAGAAGATATAAAAGTGGAGATTTTTAAAGTGCAAGAAAATGAGAAATTCCAAATTGAAAATAGGAATCTTGCAGTGGAAGAAGGTGCTCAGTGGGTCAAGCATATGCCTGGCATGCATGAGGCTTCAGCATGGAACCCAGCATTGTGAATACTTGAGCACAGTTCAGATGTCTCTTGCTTAAAACCACAGTGTATCTAAATTACATTCCTTTTCTCCATGAGAAAATAAATAAATACTGGAGTTGGTGTATTGCACCAAAGTAAAAGACTCTGGGGTTGGTGGGTGGGGAGAATACAGGTCCAAAAAGGATGACAGAGGACCTAGTGGGGGTTGTATTGTTATGTGGAAAACTGAGAAATGTTATGCATGTACAAACTATTGTACTTACTGTTGAATGTAAAACATT
This sequence comes from Erinaceus europaeus, assembly GCF_950295315.1. Classification (NCBI taxonomy): domain Eukaryota; kingdom Metazoa; phylum Chordata; class Mammalia; order Eulipotyphla; family Erinaceidae; genus Erinaceus; species Erinaceus europaeus. Next base: position 85,659,614 of record NC_080166.1, read on the forward strand.
AATCCCCCAATAAAGAAATTTAAAAGGATTTTTTAAATAAAAGGAAAAAAAAGAAAATAAATAAATAAATAAAGATATATGCCAAGTATTGGGATCTGTTTACATGAACTATAGGAGTGCACTTAAAAATATCATTTGGTCTCTCAATATTGCATATTGACACTTTTTCAAATATAGTTTTTCATAATATATGGTATCACTTTAACAATGTATCTAAAGATAGATGAGAACCAATAAGCCAAAGATAGGTTTATATATTACTTCAGAGCTGACAGGCTGACAGTCTGGCTGTGATTACAGTGAAGTGAAATAGGGGAAATCTAAAATTATAAATATTTAACAAACAGTATAATGATCTTGAAAAGACAGTTGAACCCTACTAGCAAAAAAAAGAATATAAGAATTGGTAAATGTATACTTCATATTTAAGAAAATAATTTCTCATACAGGAAAGCTAAACTAAAATATTTATTAAGTATTTATGTTTGTCTTAGTGGATTCTAAGGACTCTTATGCAAACGACCAGGAAATAATGTAAGTGAAATCAAGAACTGTATTGTAGTGCAAACACAGATCTCATGGAAAGATTCATCCAACTTTTCTGAGAAATAAGAGAAGGATGAGATGACACCATTAATTTTCAGCATGTACCCATGTTAGGTGTCATATGACATGTTCAAAACACATAGACAATTATTTTTTCTGGTAATTTAGCCACTGATTTCTTAGCCATGAACTATATGAAGCTGCATAAAAATATAAATATATAATAAATCACACTAATTATTTCTCTGTTTAAAAAATCAACATTCCCACACCTGAGAAAGTTACTTTTCAAATTAAAACAGTTGGTGATTAAGTGACCATTTCACATTCTTTTTTGTCATGACTGTAAATAGGGCCATTATTTGTCCTCTCTTGCATGCCATTCACTGTTCAAAAGGTACACATGTTGTAAAACTGCATTTCTGGAAGTCACTTCAGTAGAAATCACTTAAGAAAGCTACAGAGGAATCAAGACAGAAATGACATGGGAATAAAGAGTGCTAGTCATATGTAAATCAGTGTCCCATTTTAATGGAATTGAGTTCCCTATAGCTTTAAGTTCTGATATGGCCACACTACAAGTTCAGGATATTGTAGCACAGTTAAACATTTATTGGCACTCACTAAAGAAGCAACAGTCAATTATCAGACAAAGGCTGAAAAATATTGTGACATAAAACATTTTTCCCCTTCTAAAGAGGTCACTCTTTTCAGCTCTCTTTTAGAACTGCTGGAGCAAAGATAATACTACATTCATAATTTAATAGAATTTTTCTCTAGTGATAAAAGGAAACTCTTGGTTCTGACATTATCAAGTGACAAGAAGCCTAATATAACAACTCAATCTGGGAGAGTAATGTCACCCAGGATAACAAAAATTCTCTTGGACAAAACAGATCTAGATTGAATCAGTGGAACTTCTTTTAGGCCTACCTAGTCTGTTAGAACAAGGTTACTGTAATTGGCGCCTGGGTGGTGGTGCACCCCGTTGAGTGCACATGTTACAATGCACAAGGACCAAGGCTTAAGCCCCTAACTCCCACCTGCAGACGAAAAGCTTCACAAGTGGTGAAGCAGTGACACAGGTCTATCACTCTTCCTGTCTTCCCCATCTCTTTCCATTTCTCTGTTTCTATCCAGTAAGTTAAAAAAAAAGAAAAGAAAGAACAAAAAATACTGTAGTCATTTTATTAAGAACATTTCCCCCCTGATGTCCAATCACACCAGCATGACTACTATTAAGTTGGTTTTGCAAAAATTCCCCTTCCTCTCTGATGTCTCTTCTAACTCATTTTCCATTCACAGATTCCTTCTCACTTAGCGGCTATACCATCTCCAACAGTCTGAACAGTCTTTAAATGTGAACTATCCCTAGGCTTACAGCCTATTACAATAAATCCTTAGTGAAATCAATCTCAGAAATTTGTCAAAAGGATTCATTTTTCTTTAATAAGGACATAAAAGTCTCAAGAGGCATGCATCTACTAATAATATCTTTTCAGAGTTTTCCCAACTTTTATCTTTAAATTATATCTGTAGCTATAAGTCATAATTTGAATAGACAATAAGGAGATAGGAGTAGAGGAAAGAAAAGGAAATAGAAAAAAAAAATTAAAGGAGGTGTAGTGCTATAAGAAACTTAGAAGAGGGAGAGGGTAAGTATACACATATGCAGTTTGGTGTTAAGGTTTCAGTGTGTATTTAGAAAAACATGGCCTCAGAAGGCCAATCAAGGATCTGAAACTGAAGTGCTTAGTGGGACAGTAAAGAATGGAGGAGACCAGCTGTGGAAATAACCCAAGGGGATGGAGTAGAATGTGCTGTCTGTGGGTGGGGAAAGGTGATGCTTGACAGTTATTAGTCCCACACCAGCTGTCACCCTCCAGGTAGGAATGTGGTCCAGTGTGGTTAGATTATTGGAGTTTTCTAAGAGACCAGCATTCTAGTTTCCTTGAAGGAAAGGGGGACTAAGTGGAGTTCAACTGTGTGGTCCCACAATTCAAACACTTATAACTATGTATCTGTGCAAAGGACACCCTGCAAAGAAAAACTGGAGTCAAAATAAACATGGTTGGCATCAGAGAACATAATGAAGTGAAATTCTCCCAAAGGTTTTGAAGTTTCTTGAATTAAAGCACTCAGGCTGATTTTCTCTACAGCCACTTAAGTTCTTGCCTAAGCCTCAAAGCCCCCCCTGCCTCCCTTTCCTGGTTGTAAATTTATAACACACACAGAGTGTATACATAAATTTTCACAAACTAATGATTAAAAATGGTTGCATCTGGAATTACAATACCCTGAGGATGGAAAAAAGTTTAAATTCCTTTTTTTTTTTTTTCAGCTCAAAGATCTGATTCCAGTCTAGGCAATAGCTTGCCCACACCAAGAGTTAGTCAACAAGGGAATTGTACTATCTTGGTCTTCTAAGCATGAAATCTACAAGGCAATAAACACAAGAAGAAGGAAAAAGTTGACCAGTTCATAAGTAACTATTTCTCTACTGTATCCCTAACACTGTAACTAGAAGTACAACACAAAAGACTCATTATAAACAAGATTCTGTAACTTGTTAAGAGGAAGTCTCTAAATAATCTGGAAAGATCTACAGGAGAAAGGAGTTTGAAGATGGCGACATGATGAGAGTGCTCAAACATATTTACAAACAGAAGCAGAATTATTAAACTAAATTTGCTCAGTAAAACTTGAATCAACAGCCACAGTTCAGTATCACTGTGCCCCTTTTTTTAATTAATTTTTTTATTCATTTACTTTCCCTTGTGTTGCCCTTGTTTTTTTTATTGTTGTTGTCATTATTACTATTGTTGTTGTTATTGATATTGATGGTGTTAGATAGGACAGAGAGAAATGTAGAGAGGAGGGGAAAACAGAGAGGGTGAGAGAAAGATACTTGCAGACCTGCTTCACCACCTGTGAAGCGACCCTCCTGCAGGTGGGGAACCAGGGGCTCGAACCGGGATCCTTATGCCAATCCTTGTGCTTTGTGCCTTGTGCGCTTAACCCGCTACACTACTGTCCGACTCCCATCGTTGTGCCCTTTTAATAAATATAAGACAGACTAATAGGGAGACAGGAAGCTAATGTCAATTTATCTCTTGACTGATACCTACTTATTCTAGGTTTGACAATTCACCTACCTCATTCAGTTTTTACTAACTATAAAATACACTGATATGTTCAAAACTGAAATTGTTAACAAGAGGAAAATAAATACAGAACATTAAAAGAATAACATTTACTCATAAAAACAGTCTAGTGGTTCTGGGATTCAGATATTATTAATGCCTAAAAGTCAAAAGACACATGGCATGTAATTTTCCCACATCACAGAAGCTTGTGGAAAGTTTTGGAAGAGACCATATAGTTCTTCCACTGTTTTCAAGCACAAATGTGGTTCATTGCTTTCCAGACAAATTATTATTAACCTTACCATTTTTTCCCAGTGAAGCAACCATCTCAATAATTTCCCCACCGCATAACCCTTATATGGGCAAATTTAAGTCTGTTCTGTTTAACTTAATTTCATGATCTCTTGTTCTAATTAGAGTTCAGAAATAGCTTTCCAACCAGAAAACAACTGTAACTCAGAATATTTTCTATCTCTCCCAAGAGAACAGCTCAATAATTAATTCTTAATCTTTCTCCCAGGCCTCAGTCTTAGTGGTTCCATGTACTCCACAGCCATCTCCTATTCCCCAGTAGACCATGCCACCATATTCACCACAAAAAGTACAGTCCAAAGGAAAACTAATATAATGGAGAATAAGTGGATGATCTCATTATGCAACTGGACTTCAATATAGAAAGCTTATTTCTTTGAATCTCATATTACTCAATTTTATCTCTTGACTTACGATCATATCTACCAATCCCACATAAAACTGCTTTGCTTTTATAATGCCCTGAAATAATTTATAATTTAAGTGCCTAAGAAAAGGTATAATGCAAATATGCAGCTTTCTATTGGCCAGTGTGACCCTTGGAACAAATTTTCCTTTGGCTCAGATATAATAAATGTTCATAAGAGACCACTTATGAAATATCACACATTTTAGAGATACAATGACTACAACATCCAGCATGAAAGTCAGAAAGCTGAGTCAAAACTAAAAGTAATCTTCCAGGGATTTCAGAAATCCACTAGAATGATGACAAAATGACTGAGGATTTAATGTTGACTATCTCAAAAATCAAAACCTCTACCTGGTATGTCTTCATTAAAATTTTATATAGACAAATATATAGAGAAACAGAGAGAATAAGTGTAAAACAGACCTCAGCACTGAGCTTTCTTCAGCTGGTGGGCACTGGGCCTGAACCTGGGTTATGCACATAACTTTCTGCTTGGAATGAACACACCTCTCTGACTAATGTATTTCTACTTAGAGTATTTCTCTTTTTTTCCAAGTTAACCTAAATTTATAATTTCTGGAACACTCACCAGACCAACTCATTCTCTCATCATATTCCATCGAATCTTATGATTGTTTTCCTTAGCATGGCTTTTATTTTCAATTCCATGGCTTTTATTTTCAGTTCCATTATATTTTTGTACTTCAGTTTCTAAAACCTTCTGCCTGAACTATAGCTAGCAATGACCTTTGATTTGGTTTTTCCCTAGGTTACCTCTTCCAACTTTCCTTTGCCAAATTCAACACACATTCTTCATTATGGCCACTGTAAATTATTGATACTACCTTCATTCCACAGATACATATTGCAAATAACATAACAGTGTGGTGTTCACAACCATTCCTTTACCTAAACCTGAGTTCCCAGTGCAATCTTCCCCCACTCCTCCTGTCCACTCTCCACCCCCGGCAATATAAATTTCATATGCAAAAGCATAGTTCATGCTTTTGAGTTGCTGTCTTGCTTCTGTTTCAACCAATCAGGATGCTACATTTTCTCCTCCTGCTGCTAAAATCTTCACCTATACACATCCTATCATTTCAAGATTCTCTAAGCCTGCCAACTCTGACTCAATGCCTCAAAGGATCAATCCAGCTGAAAGCAATTTCCCTTTTTGAGCACGTAACTTCTATCGTGCACAAAGCACTAATTACATGGCGATATTTATTGCACTATAGTGTGATGATTTGGGTTCACATGACCTTCCTCCTATTCCCAATACACATTCAATAGTGCATGTTTTAGGCCAGGGTTAATATTTCACAACTGAAATCTTACTGCACTAAGCTTAGAAATGTGGAACTTGGTTAAAAAAAAAAGTAAATGGATTCTGACAAACAGTTATATCAAGCATAACATAAGATGCACAGGTCATTAGTTATCTCCCTCTCTTAAAAATTTTATTTGTTTCATTTTTTTTTTTCATTGCTTGGGCTTCGTGGCTGCACAACAAATCCTCTGCTCCCAGTAGCCAGTTTTTCCTTTTCTTTTTTATTTCTTTTGTTAATAAAGACAGAGGGAAATAGAAAGACAGAAGTGGGAAACAGAGAAGGAGAGTGAGAGGGGGGTGGGGGGAGACACCTGCAACAGTGTTTCACCACTCATGAAGCTCCCCCTTTCCAGGGAGGGGATGGGGGATACAACTTGGGTCCTTGCACATGGTAATGTGTGTGTGCCACAGTTCAACCATTTCCCAGCCTCACTCTATTCTTCTAGTGCTTTTTTTTAATCCTAATAATCAAGTAAAAGTGGCTAACTTTTGACTGTGTATATTCCCCATTCTTCATGTATAAAAATGTTTCTAAGTCCTAAGTTAATGCAGAATTTGGCTACATTCCCATAGGAGAAATAAAAGTTTCATTTCAATGTGAACTTTGTTCCTTAAGAGTCAGCATTTTTGATGAGCTTAAGTGGAGGAGGAGAAAGTCCTTGAGTGTGTTGTCTTTTTAAATTAACTGCTTCAGAAAGATCAATTTTATTTATAAAATAAAAACTAAAAGTAGTAAAGGTTAAAATTGCAATTTTAGTAGAGCGCTACCATTATGGAAATGTGTTTTAATATAATATTTGGTTATATTTTAGAGGAATCACCCCAAGGAAGTAAATATAATTAAGAGATTTAATGACACAATTTTTGTAATGAAAATTTTGTCTAGCCATACATTTCAGTAAATGACAATGTAATGCATCCTCAACAAGGATGCAATTATCATAATCTAAAACTTAACATTCTGAAAGGCCAATTTAGATTCGGATTATTTTAGCATTTGATTAGGAGAATTCTTTGAATAAAACATAATTTTAAAAGTCAAGTAAAAGTCAACAATATTTATACACCTTTCCCATGTTTGGGAGCTACTCTCTTCCCTGATCCAGCTTTCTGGTCCATTCTGCAGCCATGACATCATCTCCCCAGACAATAACTTGGACCCACCTGCATATCAGATGTCAGGCTCAGAAAAAAAAAAAAAAAAAAAAAACTAGTATAGTCATGGGCCCTTTGGAATATAACTAAAATAGGCCTACTAATTGTCTACAAAACGGAGACCCCCAAATCTTCATGTAAACTATTCTAGCCGTTAGGTTCATAATTAGTCAACAATTTTTTTGGCATTATATGTTAATCTCTTTTCAGCCACCAGTTTTCAGATGCTAGCATGATGCCAACCGGACTTCCTTGGGCAGAAGACTCCAGCAATGTGTCCTGCAGCCCTGCTTCCTCAGAGCCCCACCCAGCTAGGGAATAAGAGAGAGAGGCAGGAAGTATGGATTGACCTGCCAATGCCCATGTTCAGCAGGGAAGCAATTACAGAAGCCAAACCTTCCACCTTCTGCACCCCACAATGACCTTGGGTCCATACTCCCAGAGAGGGATAAAGAATAGGAAGGCTGGGAGTTCGGCTGTAGCGCAGTGGGTTAAGCGCAGGTGGCGCAAAGCACAAGGACCGGCATAAGGATCCCGGTTCAAACCCCGGCTTCCCACCTGCAGGGGATTCGCTTCACAGGCGGTGAAGCAGGTCTGCAGGTGTCTATCTTTCTCTCCTCCTCTCTGTCTTCCCCTCCTCTCTCCATTTCTCTCTGTCCTAATCCAACAACGATAACAACAATAATAACTACAACAATAAAACAGCAAGGGCAACAAAAGGGAATAAATAAATAAAATAAATATTAAAAAAAAAAAAAGAATAGGAAAGCTGTCAGGGGGAGGGGATGGGATATGGAGTCCTGGTGGTGAGAACTGTGTGGAGTTGTACCCCTCTTATTCTGTGGTTTTTGTCAGTGTTTCCTTTTTATAAGCAAAAATTAAAAGAATTTTAAAAAGTCGTCAATGAAAGTCAATTGGTAAATTTAAAATAAATAGTATAGATATGTGGCTGTGGTAGGACAGAAAAATAAAGCAATTCATCATAGCATGTATTGAAGAGATGATGTATTTCACTTAGAGAAAAATACATCACACAGAAGTCCAACAGTGTTTTAGCAGATGTAAGTAGCCATACACAAGAACTACAACTACTTATTTTGCTCTGTATAGTCATATGACATAAACATACATAAAAACATGTTTTAACATCTACAAACTCCCCAATATAGTGCAATGGATTGCCTTAACTAAACATTTAAACAATGGAGAGTTCTTCATGAAGAGTGAGGAAAGATTACTGAACAGACATGAAAAATAGAAAATTGAAATTTCTCTGAATGGAGAATAGGAACTGAAGTTTGTTTTTGAGGTTCCCCTGTGAGTAGGAAACTAGAACTTATTATTTTAAGGCATACAAAAATAATATCTTTATTATTTATTATGAAGAAAGGAAATACACATCTATGAGCAAGGTAAGTGTTAGATGGATACTTTAATTTAGATCAGATGCTAATTGGCAATAAATCACTACAAGGGTTAAGTAAGTCTAAATAGGTCTTTTAATCTCAGGGTAAATTGTGGCTATGGCTAAGGTTTGTATTGTATCAGTGGCATCTTACTTATATTTCATGAAGTAAACCAAAGTAATATGTAAAACAGATTAAGAAAAGACCACATCTGTTGATCCATTAACTGTAACACTGTTTACTTATTATTAAATATGAACTTTGTGCTTTAGCCAACTCACAAAGTACTTACTTTATTGTTACCCGGTAAGGGACATATCACTAGAATGAATGCATAAATCAAAAAACAGCCTGTAGCACATTAATGAAGAAACATTTTGGTCTTCCAGGGGAAAAATGACTTTGATTGGAGATTAATATTGATTTTATGATCTGGCTAGTCATATAAAATAAATAGTCTCCTGCATGTGGCTTAACTCTTGTGGTGCCTCCATGTTTTACTTTTTTAAAAGGTCAGGTCTGATGGCAGGAAAGTTCTTTTCTCACAAATCCATTATTATGTGGGGAAGAAGACCACATGATCAGCCATGTAACAAAAACAAAAATGACACTCAAGTGACTGGTACTCAGTGAATAAAGGTTGCCCTCAACATCATCATTTATCATGTATATTAAGAAAATTATATTAATCAATGTGAAAAGAATAATAAAAAGAAAGAAAAAGCCCCGATTCCTGTTGACAGTGAATTTATAATCAGTCTGTACTCAAATTCAGCCATTTTCTTAGCAATGCTCATAACAAAGATGTTCAAGCAGGACATTTTTTTTTTTTTCCTCCAGGGTTATTGCTGGGCTCGGTGCCTGCACCATGAATCCACCACTCCTGGAGGCCATCTTCCCCCCCCCCTTTTGTTGCCCTTGTTGTTGTAGCCTCGCTGTGGTCATTATTATTGCCATTGTTGATGTTGTTCGTTGTTGGACAGGACAGAGAGAAATGGAGAAAGGAGGGGAAGACAAAGATGGGGAGAGAGACACACACCTGCAGACCTGCTTCACCACCTGTGAAGGGACTCCCCCACAGGTGGGGAGCCGGGGGCTCCAACCGGGATCCTTAGGCCAGTCCCTGCGCTTTGCGCCACATGTGCTTAACCCACTGCGCCACCGCCCAACCCCCCAAGCAGCACATTTTACAGAGCTATGCCCTTTGTGTATCTTTTCTTACACTGGACTCCCATTTCCGGATCCACATTTTCCCAAAGTATCTATCAATGCCTGACAGTAATTCAGAGCATGTATTTCTGTTCCATCTCCCCACACAGGATTGTAAGCTTTCATAGGCTTGCCGATTGTTTTCTCTACTGTTTAAATAGTACCTAGTTTCAGTAGATACTCAGGGATATTTAGTGTAAAAATAACGGTGGTGGTGGCACAACTGACTGAGTACACACTACACCACACTGCACAAGGACCCAAGTTCAAACCCTATATCCCCAGGAGGGAAGCTTTGTGAGCATTGAATCAGTGCTGCAGGTGTCTCTCCCTCTCTACCTTCTCATTTTCTCTCTGTCTCTATTCAAAAGAAAAAGAAAGAGGAGTCAGGCAGTAGCACAGTGGGTTAAGCACAGGTGGCACAAAGCACAAGGAACGGCGTAAGGATCCTAGTTCAAGCCCCCGGCTCCCCACCTGCAGGGGAGTGGCTTCACAGGCAGTGAAGCAGGTCTGCAGGTGTCTATCTTTCTCTCCCCCCTGTCTTCCACTTTTCTCTCCATTTCTCTCTGTCCTATCAAATAACAACAACAATACAATAATGACAACAACAATAATAACTACAACAATAAACATCAAGGGCAACAAAAGGGAATAAATAAATTTAAAATAAATAAATAACCTTAAAAAAAAGTTTAAAAAAAAGAAAAGGAAAGAAAGAGGGAACCAGGCGGTGGTGCACCAGGCTAAGTGCATATAGTACAAAGCGCAAGGACCAGTGCAAGGATCCCAGTTCAAGTCTCTGGCTCCCCACCTGCAGAGGGGTCACTTCAAAAGGGTGAAACAGGTCAGCAGGTCTGCAAGTGTCTTTCTCTCCTCTACTCTATCTGTCTTATCCAGTACAAAAAAATAAAAATAAAATAAATGGAAACAATGGCCTGCAGGAGCAGTGGATTTATAGTGCCGGTACCAAGTCCCAGCGATAATCCTGAAGAAAAAAAAAAAAAAAGAAGAAGAAAATAAAGAAAAAAAAAGAAGAAGAAGAAGAAGAAAGAAAAGAAAAAAAAATCATGAGAGGAGCATTATTATTTGATTCCCTAGACTTCCTATGTACATTTCCTTTCTCACAAGTAGCTTCACTTTTAGGACAAGTTTTCTCTTATGCACCCAATGGCTTGTGCTACAATAGGCTTGTCCTCATTAACTGTATGTTGAGTATTTCATCTGTCTGTGTTTCAGCAGGATGGAGACTGTGAGGAATAAATGAGGGAACTCACAGGTAGTATTTAGCACAATATTGTGCCTGACAGATAGCAATGTTTGTACCATTTTCCCTGCTATTGCTCTTGCCAATGTAAATATTATGCTACTTTCCTCCTTTGCAAATAGTGCACTAACTCTGGAAGTATCTCATAAGTCATGGAACTTATGGGCATTTAGTCCAGGGTTAAGGTTACATGGGTTTGCATCTCCTGAAATGAAGTTACTTCCTGTTTGGGTTGCTTTCAGGGAGTGTTAATTCTCCTCACATGTGTCCCCAGTGGGACTGTTGACACCTCCGTAGAGGAATCATAGGAATCGGCATGCAGGATTTCAATTAGTTGCCTCTGTTCAGCCTTCTCTGCTCCATTGTGTGGCCTGTGAGGCAGTGTTCAGTTTCCCAATATAAAACAGGCATTCGGGAATTCTTTGCTCAGTGGAGGCCAGGAGAACGATTCCATTATTTGCAGTCCCATCACATGGGCAGTTCCATCACTGTTTCAAAATTATATTTCTCAAAAAATAGGGGAGATCAAAAGAGTGGGGTGCAAGAGTTCAGTGATGGCAAGCAAAGCAGAGAACCATGTGTATGTGAATAAGAGTGGCACACTGAAGTCTGTCAGGTGCTATGAATCAAAAAGTGATTAGTGCTCAGATGATCAAAACAAAACCCATTCTTAGAGTCTTATAAATGGATGCTCTGTTTCCATAGCAGTGATGTTCTTTGTGCCCACTCAACTTCATATCAGTGTGATTACCTACAGAAAAGTGTAAACACAGACACACCTGATAAAGTTGAAAAGCACAGCTATCAGGAATGAAAATTTTGGTCCAAGAAAGAGACACACAGCGTGGGGTTCATGCCATACTGAGACTCACGCAGCAATCAGAAACATACTTAAGAAGCTTGGAAGCCTTTAGTATTTAATACTATAAGGACAGCACCCGAAACTTGAAAACCCCAACTTCCAAAGTCAAGTCCAGAGTATTTCGTCATGTGCAAGCCTACATTCAAATGATACTAGTTTATGGTGTCTTACACAAACCAGAAAATAGCAACTGGCAATTTTGCAGTGAGAGAATAAGACAAAAGTGAGAGAACAGCAGAACAGACTGTGAATTAGACACGTATTGAGTATTTAGAATAAAAGATTAGAGAGAAAACATCCAGTATCATGAGGGTTCAATATCTAAAACCATCTCATGTTGTGAGTCTACCCTTTTGAATACTGCATCTTATTAAGGAAGTACTTACATTAGGCCTCAGTCTGGCTGCCAGATCATAGTATTTCTCAGCTGCTTCATTGAGGCTAGCCTGCCTGTGAGGGGGGAAAAGGCCATTATTTTTCAATTTCAGATAAGTGAACAGAAATGGATCAAAATATCTAACATTTTGTAAGTGACGCTCCAATCGATCAAAACAGTAAGTTGCCTAAACAAAAAAACTACTGAAGTTTGAATTCATGTACTGACTTTGAGGCACCAGCCACAGTATGTTGAGTTTCCATGATCACATTAAGGTGGTATCATTATTATTCTTAAGAGGAGAAAAACAGATTTCATTTTATATGTAAGAAAGAAAGGAAGGAAAGAAGAAAGGGGGAAAAAGCAAATGTCAGGGGTCTGGGGACATGCAGTGAATTACCCTTTATAACACACTGTGCTTTAGGTCTTGCCCATGCTCCTTCAAAGTCTGTAAAGATGGTAGGTAACAAAAGCTAGACTCTTGCAGGCTGAGATGAAATCTGTTGCCCCTATTCGAGAGCTACAGAAGTACTATGAATATGTCAAATTCAACTTTAGATAATATATTCAGTATTAACTATGATGTGCATAATAATGGCAAATGACTTGAGGTTCCCTAGATAAAATGGAGAGGTTTTTACTTGTAAATGGTGAAAAAAAAAATCTTGAAGCAAGAGGCCAGGAATAAAAAGGTCAACCAAAAACTATCTTTCCCATTCAGGTGTCAAAAGAGAAAGGTAAACTAGCCATACCTATAACATTGAATTTGTGCACATGGGTAGACTCAAATAAAAACAATAAATACATATCCCTATATGACAATATAAATCGTAGGACTAATGGAAGATAACATCTCCCTAGAGAACAGGACAGATTTTTCTAATTCTTTCAGGAAAAAATAGAAACACTGTAATTTTTAATGGAGTTAATAAAGTAAAAGCCCTTGACCCCAGGCCCTACTGGACTCAAGACGCATTACAATGTGCCATTGCAATTTATACTCTCATAAACACTGAAGTTCAATTTCAGTATGTCAAGAAAAGTACTTTAATCTGGTATAAAATAGTAAAGAAAAAAAAAAGACCCTCGCTAGGGTATTTAATGATTGTTTCTTCCACTAAATTATAGAATTACTTTGATTCACTTGGAAATTTGATCCAAAATTCATTAGGTCATGCCCTGGAAGGGTTTTCTCCAGGGGAAAATAAAAGGCATGGAGGTAGGAAATTCGGGTAACTTAATACTATAAAGAAGTCAGTTACTTTGAAGTGAGATCAGCCAATAGATGTCTAACACTATTAATGATAGTTATCATTAATATTCATTTTTATGGCCATTCAAATTCATGAGATGGATAAGGATCAAAAGAGAAACTGAGGAATTCACAAGACAAAAATGTCTGTAAAGTACATAATAACACAATGGATATGAAGGCCTCTCTGTCAAAAAAAAATGGTTTTCAGTTTTTAAAATTGGCATATTCCTTAGTGGTTTAATTCACAAGGCGAAAGTCTGGTTTAGAAGCTGGTTTCTTAATTTATTATTGATAATATTTGAGTAAAATGAAAACAAAGAGTCTTCTCTTTGTTTTAGATCAGATTCATCATATAACTGTGAAACTTGGTTTTTATTCCAGGACTTTACTTCTAATATTAAATCATTTTTACTGTCTATCAGCATCAGCCTATTATGCCAACAAACAGAAATTTGCAGGGGACAGAGTATGTCAGTTTTATCCATTGAATATTCAGTTATATCCTAGTCTTATTCTCTAGAATTGGAGAATGAAAGAAAGAAAGAAAGAAAGAAAGAAAGAAAGAAAGAAAGAAAGAAAGAAAGAAAGAAAGAAAACTCATGAGAAACTACCCAATGTCCACTGTGCTTCATGTAAATATCCTGGGTGTGCATAATAAACCTTACTTACACAGATGACCAAATCAATAAATGAAAGCTGAGAAATTTGGGAATCTTTTGTCAATTCTTAGGGGATCCTACTCACTGATTTTTTCCCCTCTTTTTAAAAATTTTTTATTTATAAAAAGGAAACATTGACAAAACCATAGGAAAAGAGGGGCACGATTCTACACAATCCCCACTATCAAAACTCCGTATCTCATCCCCTTCCCAGATAGTTTTCCTGTTCTTAATCCCTCTGGGAATATGGAGCCAGGGTCATTGTGGGGTGCAGAACATGGAATGTCTGGCTTCTATAACTGCTTCCCCTCTAAACATGGGCATTGACAGGCTGATCCATACTCCTAGCCTGTCTCTCTCTCTCTTTCCATACTGGGGCAGGGATCTGGGGAAGCAGGGCTCCAGAACACATTGGTGGGGTTGTCTGTACAGGGAAGTCTGGTTGGCATCATGGTAGCATCTAGAAACTGGTGGCTGAAAAGAGAGTTAACATATAAAGCCAAGCAAGTTGTTGACTAATCATGAACCTAACGGCTGGAATAGTTCAGATGAAGAGTTGGGGGGGTCTCTGTTTTGTAGACAGCTAGTAGGCCTATTTTAGTTATATTCCAAAGGGCCCATAACTATACTAATTTTTTTTTTCCCTGAGCCTGATATCTGATATGCAGGTGGATCCAAGTTATTGTCTGGGGAGATGATGTCATGGCTGCAGAAAGAACCAGAAAGCTGGATCAGGGAAGAGAGCAGCTCCCAAATATGGGAAAGGTTTATAAATATTGTTGACTGTAAACCCATCAATTTGATCTGATCTGGGGCCCATATTCAGCCTTGGAGCCTATGTGACCTGTAGATCTGAGCTCACATTCTGTGGTCATGAGTAGGAATGTTCCCAGCTGCTCCAATTTCAGGACCCATTTTTCTCAGGTGGAGCATGGAGTATGTTGTCCATCCTCCCTTCAGGATGGAACATTCTCTACCATTGTTGATCCAAGTTGAGGGCAAGGTCCTATGGGGGCCCACAAAGGGCTCTATTGTGTTGTTCCTGATAGAGATGACTGGTAATAATGGGGAGAGGGATTTACTTGAGGTCTAGGCCCATTATGTCTATTTGGGAATCTCAGGACTCCCTACTCACTGTTTTTAAGAACCTCAAACACCTTTTGCTAGTGACTAACTACAGGACTTAATGTTCCCAGAAATGTTAGGATCAGACTATTTCAAGAAGCTGATGTAGTTCCTACAATCTTTCCTTTCATCATTATTTCTATTCTGGTATAGAAATTTCCTAAATTCTCTGTGTGTTGCTTATATAGTACTAGGAAATGATTATTTCCACTTTGTATCAATAGCATTACCAAGAAGGAACTGCATACTTTAAAGATGACTAAAATGAGGCTTCAGGATGTTGGCTTCCCAATGGTTACATAGCTGTAAGTCTAGAACTCTACAGCTAAACACCTGGCAAACTACCTCAAGTCCTGGACCACCCACAAAGAAAGGAAGAAAGCATCCTGATATTTCAAAGTCACACTTTAAGTGTTAGAGGAGATATTTAAAAAACAGAATACCTATAGTGTTTGTAGTTAGTAAATTTTATTTATTTCATAATTCCATTTCCCAAACTGATAAAAGTTGAACTCCATAGGCTGAATTGAGTCAAAGAATTGTTTTAAGAGTAGAGTCAAACACACTTACGTTTTGTCCTATCACATTCTTTCCCCAAAAGAGAGGGAAGGTAGCTCTCTCCGTCCCTTTGTCTCTCTATCTAAATGAAGAAGTGGCCATATGGATAAAGTTCATAAATATGTATGGCCTTAGCACTGAAAAAAGAGAGAGAGAGAGAGGAGGGAAATACTCATTATCCTTACAATCTCCCATTTGGGATAGGGCTCACAATTAGATTTGCAGGGGTGCCATATACACTTCATGTGCTTCAGAAAAGTCAGAAGATGAGCAAAGGGGAGACCAGTTGGTTTTTGTATCATAGACAACCTTCCATCCTAAGCACAGCATACTTTACAAAGCCAGGAATGAGATGGCAAGGTAAAAATCACTTGTATTAGGAAATTACTTGTGACGCTCATCTAGTATGCCACCCTCAGTTAACATTAAGTTATATTCTATAAGGAAGATTTAATCAGTATGCTAACTAAATTACATACTACTAAGTAGAAACTCAAATGAAGGCTTCTTCCTAATGGCCAACTCTTCTCCATCTCATATCTAGGGAACTTTCCCATTACAGCATTCATAACTTCTCAGGGCTAGAAGTAAAGAAACAGAAAAAAATAGGAGGAAAAAAAAAAAAAAACCTGTATTTGCAAACTGCACTGTGAAGTGAAGCATGAATTCCCAAGAAAGTATGGGGCTGCTGACTAGAATGTTTGGTTTTGTTTTGAGTGCTGATTGTATTTTATTTTTTCCCCAATTCCAGTATCATTTTATTGAGGAAATGTTGATTGACAGGATGTTTTCTTGTCATGGGTACATTTCCACAGATCACTAGAATTTTACCAGTTTTTAGATGCAGTTTTTCTGCCATGACTGAAACATAGAGCGAGTGAAAAATATGTAGTAACAAAAGCCATAAAAAAATGCCATTATTTTAGATAGAGTCCCTCCTTTTTTTCATATGAGACTGTGAAACTTACCTAATTAAAAATATGAAAATGTGTTTTATATGCCTTATTCCTTTCTCTAGTGTTACCTGATGATAGAAAAATGTCCTTGGGAACATAAGTATATGGTTTCTTCTTCTTCTAGCGTTTGCCCTTCTTCCGTAATTGGTTTGACACTCTTAAACAAAAATATGGGAATCAGTTATATTATAAAATAACTTAATAAACCCTGTGAAATTTTGGAACACAGTCTGATTAAAAACCATATATAGTGATCTACATTTTTACACATTCTGTCAAAATCACAAAATTACAGGTAGATAAATTTAAAACTCCTTCCTAAAATATAAAGAATAAAAAAAAAATCTAGTAGCATTTAGAATACCCTTTTTACAGTTACTAATAGTTGTAAATTGATAATTTTGACTTTAAAATAGTTCATATGTATAATGGCCATTGCTTTAGCAAAAGCTTTTAAATCTTTTTGTTTGGTTACTCATTCATTTTTTAAAATTTTTATTTATTTATTCCCTTTTGTTGCCTGTGTTGTTTTATTGCTGTAGTTATTGATGTTATCATTGTTGTATTGGACAGAGAGAAATTGAGAGAGGAGAGGAAGACAGAGGGGGGAGAGAAACAGACACCTGCAGACCTGCTTCATTGCTTGTGAAGTGACTCCCCTGCAGGTGGTCCTTGGGCTTTGCGTCACCTGTGCTTAAACCGCTGTGCTACCTTCCGACTCCCTATCCATTCATTTTTATCAGTGCAATGCTCAGTTCTGTCTTAGTGTAGATTCAGGGTTCGAATCCGAGACCTCTGGTTCCTCAGGCATGAACGTCTGTTTCATAAGCCTATTTCCCTGGTCCATTCAAATCATAACATTTTATAAAGGTATTGGTGATTCTTTCCTATTTAAATTTTTTATTTGTTCATTTTTTATGGTAGGGCTTTAACAATACAGGCTGACTTTTTCAGGTTAAAAAGAGAGAGAGAAGGGGGAAGGGAGAGATAACACACTTTCAGTGAGATAGGGGCCAGACTAACAACTAGGTCACATACATGACAAAGCAGGACCTTCCCAAATGAGCCATCTTGCTGACCCCTTGATTTTTTTCTTTTATTTTTTATTACTACTAGGGTTACCACTGGGGCTCAGATGACAGCACAACAAATCCATTGCTCTCAGCCGCCGATTTTTCCGTTTTCTTTTTTCCTTTTATTTGATAGGACAGGGAGAATTTGAAAGGGCAGGGGGAGATAGAGAAGGAGAGAGAAAGAATAATATCTGCAGTACTTGATTCACTGCCCTGGAAGCTTCTTCCCCTGTGCAGGTTGGGGAGCAGGGGCTCAAATCCAGGTGCTTTGCATGGTAATCCGTGAGTTAAACAAAGTGCACCACTGCCCAGGTTCCCCCTGGTGATTACTTTCAAGAATAACCCATGAACATTTTTATTTTTACTACAAAATTATTTGCTCTTATATCATGAAAATAGAATGAAAATGAAGCTGAGTTTTCTTAGGTCTTTGCCAACTGCCAAACTAGTATTTAGCTTTAAGTTACTTAAAGCAGCACTAAATTTTTAATTCTTGTTGATAAGTTGTATAGTTGTATTAAAAAAAAAAGCCTAGGCTAAGATAGGTGAGAACATAAAGATATAGTAAAAATCTTGAAATAGCAAAACCAAAGTTAAATACATGTGTAAAAACAATGAAGCAAGACCCTTACAATAAATCTCTTTGAATCACTGGTTTGTGATCATTAATCCTTTTTAAATGAAAAATTCTTCGCTAGCATCAAAATGGCTTCATGATCCGTAGTGATCTATTTCAATTCTAAAATACAAAGGCCAAAAAGGTAAAGAAGAAATAAAGCAACAATAAAGAAAAGACGCAGACTGACTTGGACACTTCATTAGATTTCTCTGAATTAGAAATTTCTTGGGTGGGAGTAGATAGCATTGTGGTTCTGCAAAAAGACTCTATTGCCTGAGGCTCCAAAGTCCCAGGTTCAATCCCCTGCCCCACCATAAGTCTGTTCATAAGCTGAACAGTGCCCTGGTAAAAATAGATAGATAGATAGATAGATAGATAGATAGATAGATAGATAGATAGATAGATAGACAGACAGATAGACAAATTTCTTAATGTTTCATGAGAGTTGAAGACCATTTTATCCTGATCTCATAATATGGAAAGGTTTTGCTATTTAGGATTTATAAACTCATTGACCTGCTATTCTCTTTTATACATCCGTCAATTTGAGAATTGTGATTTCTAAACAGCCTCCTAATTATAAAGACATGGCTGATGTTGATATCACCCTAAGAATAGAGTAGTATACTCTATTGGTCACAATTTACTGTTTAAATTCCAGCTTTAAATTGGAAACAATACCTTTTCAAACCTGCCTTTCATCTGCAAAACAGAAATGTAAGTACCAAACAAGAGCAGTGATATTTTAAGAAATGCTACCTTATTACACACACACACACACACACACACACACACACACACACACACACTTCACTAGAGTCTATGAATGCTATGAACAGGGTAAAGTTTGTTTTTAGTGCCTTTAGACTTCCTCTCAGGTATTAAATATCTTCATGTTCTTTTTTAGCTTCCAGTTCTGGGAGGAGAATGAATAAATCCATTCATGCAAAATGTTTCTAAGAGAATAATTGATTCAACACTTTTCTCTCACAACACTGTAGATACAATTTTCCTGAATTTTAGCATTTTAAGGGCCTTTGATATTTTTCTTTGGTAACAATCAATTTTCTTTTTTAAAAAGCTCTTATATGGAAACATCCAGGTTTTTTCCATTTTATTTGAAGTGCTAATAAACAGTCAACACTTATGTCCATTTATGGTCCTGTTCATTCTCTGGATAAATAAATAGGGAAATTGGCCATAATGTGGCTTCGTTCTCCTGAGTAAGGTAGAACTGTTTCCTTTGTGTTCTTTCTTCTGTTCTCTTCTTTCCTTCTCTCACGTTTTATTTTATTTACTCTAATAAAAGAGAAGGAGACAGATACAGAGAGAAAACCATAAGCTGAACACTTCTCAGCTCTGGTGGTCTTGGGGATTGAACCTGGGACACTGGAGTCTCAGGCACGAAAATCTTTCACATAACCATTATGCTGTCTCCCAGCCTAGTTTTCCTGCTTTCTTCCAGCCAAGGCTCCAGCATATGGCTCAGGCTTACACAATCAGAGGCAACTTCCAGAGAAATCAAATTCAGAACTCATCATAATGGAGAAGCAGCTGTCAGGAGCTTCTTGATATGATTCATGTGCTTTGCTAGGCTCCTGTGAGTGGTAGTAGTAATGAAAAGCTCCTATAGTACAAACTGACAGAGAAAAGCTGGGAAGCTGAATGTTACTGAGGAGTCAGAGAAGTCATGACATATTTTTTCTAGGCAAAAATGTGTCTTGACTTTTCTGACAACTCAATATTTCAGCCTATGTAAAACATAGAACTTAAGCTGGTGGGAGAGTCTCAGAGGCAAGGAACAACCTCAAGTAAGTCCAGACTCTGTTGTAACTAGCAAGAGAGAATACTTCAGTTAGTAATCAGAACAGTGACCCAGATGCAGAGATAAATTTAGGAGTAGATATGTTTTCTTTGATTTTGCTTTGAGAATAATGATGGAAGGTTCTCTGTTTTGGAAGTTGTCTCTATCAGTTGATAAGTGCTTATCTGCTCTAGGTTCCCCTTAGGATGTGTTTGCTTATATTGGTGTGTATGTATGTGTGTGTGTGTGTATGTGTGTATCCACACACACATACACACACACACATATATATATGACATATAGTATATAATGTGCTGTATATATACTATAGGGCATACAGCATATACTCATATATATTTTACACACAAACTACATATTATATACCACATATATACTACATACACATATGTACCTGGATATTCTGTGTAGCTGTGCAAATATATGCAAATAGTTTAAAGGATATGGATAGTGTTCTAATATCAATACCTTTGAATCATCACAGGCTCTTAGTACTTTTAATTATGTGCTGAGGAAATGTCTATGGACTCTTATTTAAACTACCAGTCTGTGGGCTTTGAGACAGTTCACACCTTACTTATGTGTGAGGTCCTGGTCTCCAAATCCAATGACACACCACATCACCATGGCACTGGGGGCAGCTCCATGGAAGGTGGAGCCGTGCTGTGATGTTACTCCCCTCCATACCATCTCATCTTTCTCCCTCCCTTTCCCTAATATAAAAAAAATGAAAAATTTGTTCTGGAACAGTGGTGATATGCATACGTGAGTGAGGCTCCCTCTGGTACCACCAGGGAAAAAAAAAGTATAGTTTGTTAATTGTACAATGCCTTCACTGAAATTATAAATTCTTAATCTCTTAATAATTATATCTGATGTCATATTGTTTTTCTTTCCAACTACCATTTTTACTAACAAAATATGTTCTACACAGTGAAATAGAGTAGATTACTACCCTGTGGAACTTAACTCATGCTGAATGTCTGTGAATGAACATAACAATTCTCTTTCAACTTCATCAATGCAAACGAAAAGGAGGTGTTGTGCCCCTTTAGTTATTACAAGATGGAGGACACAGCTCCACAACTTCTGAGTCAGACAAAAGGAAACACACTGACTCTTACATGCACCATTCTCACAGACATCCAGTGACCTAAAACTCCCACGAAAGTCTTCAAATTGGAAGAAGGCAGGAATGAGGACACAGAACTCTGGTGGTGAGAGGGAATGGGGACAGAACTCTGGTAGTGGGGATGGTGTTTCATTATACCCCTGCTATATTGTGATATTATACCCCTGATACCTTATGATATTAAATGACTAATAAAAAACGAATGGTCTAAAAATAGTCAGTGAAGAGCAATAATAATCTCACATCACCAGGCTGGGAAGATAGCATGAAGGTTATGCAAAAATACTTTTATGCCTGAGGCACCAAAGATGCCCAGGTTCAATCCCTAGCACTTCCATAAGTACGAGATGAGTTGTGTTCTGGTGAAAATAAAAATGATAATAAACCAAATAAATAATTTCACACCACATAGTGTTCATATGAATCACCCCAGAAATAGGAGTTAAAGATGTTTTGAGTTTCTCATGCTCTACTGCTTCAGTGAAACCCTCTTGCTTGAATTTATCTGATTTATCATTCTTTTTTTTCCCCACCCCTGATTTATCATTCTTAACTAAACTATAGCTTTAAAATTAGACATGCCAAAGTTTTCCATTTGTTACACTACAGGAAAATATTTTTACTTGTTACTGAGTTGAAATGAATTTGCTATACACCTCTCCAATTTCAAGCCTTCTGAAAGTCAATAAAGATTTAGTGCTTACCACTTTAAATTTAGTATCATCTACATAGAATTATTCTTTTTTCTTGGTCTGATAACAACTGCAATGAGTAGCTTTCCTCATTAGTCAACTATTTAGGTTGTTTCATTAAGAATAAACTAAGGAGGGCCTCGGTAGTGGCATGTGTGGTTGAATGTACATTTTATAATTTATAAGGACCCAGGTTCAAGTCTCTGGTTCCCACTTGCAAGAAGGAAGCTTCATGAATAGTGAAGCAGTGTTGCAGGTATCTCTCTCCCTCACTATCTCCATTATTCCTCTCCACTTGTCTTTAGATTAAATTGATAAAGAATAAATAAGCACTGAAAACAGAAGAGAAATTTAGAATAAGCCAAGGAAAGGGAAGTTAAATGAGGGCACTCAGTCATTTTTTGAACCAGTCCTAAACAAGTAATCTGAGATATCAGTTCAACCATTAATCCAGCTAACTAGATATAACCAGGGAGACATCACCTTGTTCCTCAAACCCAACATATCATCAAGCCTTATCAATTTCACCTCCTGAGTATCTTGCAAAAAATAATCTTGAGGGACAAATTACTATCAAGTTCAGTTTAAAATAATTTGGCCCCTTCATGGAGAATATTCCCTGTACCATTATAGAAGCAAACTCTTGATAGCTAACTATTTTCTTAAGGTGAACTTAAACGAAGAGTTTCCTTTTAGCAAAATCCTAAATGTTCTAAATAAATAAGGAAATAAGTTGGTGTTCAGTTTACACAGTAAGCACTTAAATACTTGAATTAAACAGGGTCAAAACAGAATAGTAAAGTAAAAACAATTTGGGGGACTGCCATCAAGTTGAAGAGGATATGGCTAGGCTGCAGTGGTCTTATTTATAATTAATATAGAAAGATGCTCACTAACTGCCTCTTAATGAGTAGTTTAGGCTGCAGAGAGCAAGGGAAAGGGTTCTGAAAATAAATCCTGAAGAATTCTGTATCACCAATGCATGGCAAAACCTTCCCACTGGTTTCTAGCACTATACTAAGAAAAAGTAACCAATGATATATTAAACAAGGTCAGTTTTTTTTTTAAATGATTAAAAAAAAAAATGGTAGACCTTGAATCTCAGATACTGCCTTCGCCTATAGCAAACTGTCTTGTAGATGAAAGGATCTGTCACAGTCAAGAGGAATGAGTATGTAGAACTGTGTACTCCCATCCTTGCAAAAGCTTAGTGTTATATTTCTCATGAACAGCTTTCTCTTTATAATAATACCTCATTCTGCCATGCAAATTAAGGTGTATTTTATTCTTGCATTGCCAGGCCCTGCGGATTGGATAGAGTTTAATCTACAAGCATACCAATAGCCTACTGAATCCTGATTTCTCTTTGTAGGTATCAGCTTTAGGAATGCTAAATATTAATGTACTGTGAGTGGATTGAAGTGAAACCTAACAGTACACTTTCCTCACACACCAGCTTTGAATTCTTATTTAAATCTTACCAAAGCCAAGGAGAAAACCACAAAGATACAGCTTAACAATGGTCTCAAACTATAAATTCAAAGTCATCTACAAGATTAAAGTTTAAATACTGGTTCTTAAATTCTGAGGAGCTTGGATGTATGGTTCTAAAATGTTAATACAAGGGATGTTTGTGACGGTAATAGTCTGTATTCTGACTGATAAACACGTGTATTCTACTATAAGATAATGTACATAGAAATCCACATGTGGCAAAATCAAATTATATATATATATATATATATATATATGTATATATATATATATATATATATATATATATGCTCACATGATAAATGTAGGGAAACTCAAGAAGACCAGTGAGTTCTATCAATGTCAATATCCTCATGCAGATCACTTAAGATAACCGACCACAAGGGAAATGAGATACACGGTTACAGATGATTATTCTATACTATTTCTTATAATTGCACATAAATTTGTAATCTTACAATGAGAAGTTAGAAAAGTTCCTCAATGTTTCTTTAAAGCTCACGCTTTAAAATCACCCCAGCAAGAACCAACTCCTCTGTTATGTTTCATTTATTTTTTAAATTTTTTGCATTTCTTTTTTTCTTTGAAAAAGAATTTATTTATTTGATAGAGAAAGATGAAGAGGGAAGAGGTATATAGAGAGGAATAAAGAAAGAAAGACATAGGCAGCACTGCTTCGCCGTTCCTGAAGCTTCCCTCCTGCAAGTGGCGACCAAGCGGGGGCTTGAACAGGGATTCTTGGGCATGGTAACATGTACATTCTGCCTGGTGTGTGACTGCCTGGACTCATCTTAGTTATGTTTCTTAGGTTGTAAAAGTAATCTACATAATTGCAAATTGATCCTGAGCACAGAACCTACAGTGTGAATTTCTCCTGAGAATGCAATGGACAGAGATTTAAGGAGTACTAGTCAGGTGATATATGGAAGAGGAGACATATGCATTTTCTTAATGCTGCCAATGTGTAATCAAAGTCAGGTGCCTGCTTTTGCCATGCAGGTGAACCAGGGTAGAGTCCAGTCCCCAGACTACTGGAAGCTCTTGCTGTTTTTCCTCTCCGTTTCTATTAAAGAAAGTAAGCCTACAGTGGTGAAACTCCAGGGATGACAAAAAAAGAAGGAAAAAAAAATCCTATTTTAATCTAAATTACTATTGCAGATCCACTGATTTTCTTTGTGTGATCACAACAAAAATTACTTATTTGTTTTCTAATTGTTTGACTGTTATTATAATTGGCTGTTGTAATAATCTTTCTGAAAATAGAAGGACTAAAGGCCTAAAATAGTATTGTTTTAATACATGACAATCAATGTAATTACAGTGCAATTTTGACAATCTATACTTAATACATATTTAAATAACTTGCAAGTCCTGAGCTAAAGAATAGCAGTGCTTTTAAAACAGCAAATTCTCCCTGATCACTATTGAAAGACCCAATTACTTACTGTTCGTCTCCTAAGCCAAAAGGACAAATGACTTAAACACAGTAAAATCCACTCAGAGAAATTTTAAGGATTTATAAATTAAGTATATTCTAATTTGATGATAATCCTCTCCCCTCTCCAATATATTACAATCTACACCCAACATTCAATAAAAATTAATTCTGAAAGCAAATAATGAGATGCACTTGACTAATGACACAATTTGCTTTAGAGACATTTAAGTAGACAGTTATTAATTTTGGTTTTGCAATTTCCTTTCTGTGTTTATGCTCAATACACTTTGAAAGGGAGGAGTTCTCATTCATTTTTTTTTAAGTCTTAAGAGGCTAACATGAATTACCTGCTATACACTGAAACTGTCCTAAATGACACAGGCCTGTATGGTGTTAGTACACACCAGAAGCATAATTCACTTTAAGAATGTGAAGTCAGTCCCTGGGCAGAGGAGCCCACCTATATGTCCCAGAGATCCACCTCCCTAGACCCCTGCCCCACTAGGGAAAAAGAGAGACAGGTTGGGACTATGAACAGACCTTCCTATGCCCCATGTGCAATTACAGAAGCCTGACCTTACACCTTCTGCACCCCACAGTGATCCTGGGTCTATGTTCCCAGAGGGATAAAGAATAAGAAAGATTTCAAGGAAGAGGGTGGGATATGGAGCTCTGGTGGTGGGAACTGTGTGGAACTGTACCCCTCTTATCCTATGGTCTTGTCAATATTTCATATATATATATGATGTGGACTCAGGTAGAATGAGGGGGGAGTTAGTGCTTTCCAGTTGCTTTCCCAAAGCCATGGAGTTGAGCTTTCAAGGCACAGTGGCAGACACAAACCTGAGCATGTGGGCAGCGTTGAAGACCACGTCAAACTCTGAGCTGTCCAACTCAGCTGCTTTTTTGGCCATCTCAGCTGCTTCTACAAGGCGAGCTTCTTCCAGAAGAAACTGACCTGGAAGTTGGAAAGCAAATGGACTTCAATTTTGAAAAGTACAATCTTTTGAAACATTCAAGTATAATATTTGAGTACTGATATGAAATGACGAAGTGGCCACAGAGAAAATCCAAGAATGGTAAAAGTGATGGAAGGTTTATGTGTATCAAGCATTTCTATCCCTACTCTTTAGTTATACTACAAATGCTAGATTTCTAATTTTTCCTCAAAAAAAAAAAATAATAACCCTCTATTGTGATAGGGAAGATAGCATAGTACAAAAAACTCCCATTACTTGATGCCCCTTTTTTGTCATTAGCATAATCCATGGCTCTAGTCAGGGAACCCTGGGATTCCCACATAGATATGATGGGTCTAGACCTCTAACAGATCCCTCTCTCCACCATCTCTGGTCACTTCTGGTCATCTCTGGAACAACATGATAAACCCTATTGTGAGACTCTCCAGGACTTTTCCCTCAATATAGAACAATGGTAGAAACTGCCCCCAAACTGCCCCTCTCTCAGAAGGGAGATTGGGTTAATATATTCTGCTACTCAAGGAAGACGGGTCCTAAAATGAGGACAGCCTAGATTGTTCCTAGCTCTGACCAAGGAATGTGAGCTCAGACCAACAGGGATGCCGAGGTTATACAGGCTCCTGTGCTGAATATGCATAGACATGGGCCTAGATCAGATCAATGGGGTTTATAGTTAATGGTATTTATATACTTTTCCCATATTTGGAAGTTACTCTCTGCCCTAATCCAGCTTTCTAGTCCTATTCCCAACTCTGACACCATCTTGTCACATAATACTTTTAGCCCACCTGCATGTTAGCTATTGGGCCCAGGCAAAAATTAGTAAAGTCATGGCCCCCTTGGAATATACCTAAAACAGACTTCCTAGTTTCTTCCAAAATGGAGATCCTAAATCTCATTTGCTCTATTCTTACCTTTAGGTTCCTGATTAATAAACAATTTGCTCTACTTTATACCTTAATGCTTTTCAGCCACCAAGTTGCAGATGCTGCCATGATGCCAACCTAACTTCCGTGGGCAGATGACCTCACCAATGTACCCTGGAACCCCAACTCTCCAGAGCCCAACCCCACAAGGAACGACAGAAGCAGGCTGGGGTTATGCATTGTCCTTTCAAAGCTCATGTCTAGCAGAGAAGCAACTACAGAAGGCAGAACTCCCACCTTCTGTACCCCATGAAGATCTTTGGTCCATCCTCCCAAAGGGATTAAGAAGGGAGGCTGGACAACATACTCTATGTTCCACCTGAGGAAGATGGGTCCTGAAACTGGGGCAGCTTGGAATCTTCCTACTCATGACCACAGAATGTGAGCTCAGATCTATAGAGATGCAAAGGTTACATAGGCTCCTAAGCTGAATATGGGCCCCAGATCAAATTAATGGGGTTTACAGTCAACAATATTTATATACCTTTCCTATATTTGGGAGCTACTCTCTTCTCTGATCCAGCCTTCTGGCCTCTTTTCCAGCCATGACATAATCTCCCCAGACAGTAGCCTGCATATCAGATGTCAGGCTCAGGGGAAAAAATAAACAAACTAGTATAGTCATGGGCTCTTTGGAATATAACTATAAATATGCCTACTAGCTATCTACAAAACGGAGACCCCCAAATATTTATCTGCAATATTCTAGCCTTTATGTTCATGATTAGTCAATAATTTGCTTGGCTTTATATGTTAACTCTTTT
This sequence comes from Erinaceus europaeus, assembly GCF_950295315.1. NCBI lineage: Eukaryota > Metazoa > Chordata > Mammalia > Eulipotyphla > Erinaceidae > Erinaceus > Erinaceus europaeus. The sequence goes on from NC_080166.1 coordinate 85,687,125, forward strand.
TTCAGCCACCAGGTTCCAGATGCTACCATGATGCTGACCGGACTTCCCTGGGCAAAAAACCTCACCAATGTGTCCTGGAGCCCCGCTTCCCCAGAGCCCTGCACCACTAGGGAAAGAGAGAGACAGGCTGGGAGTATGGATTGACCTGCAAATGCCCATGTTCAGCGGGGAAGCAATTATATAAGCCAGATCTCCCACCTTCCACACCCCATAATGACCCTGGGTCCATATTCCCAGAGGGACAAAGAGTAGGAAAGCCATCAGGGGATGGGATGCGGAGTTCTGGTGGTGGGAACTGTGTGGAGTTGTACCCCTCTTTTCCTATGGTTTTAGTCAGTGTTTCCTTTTTATAAATAAAAATTTAAGAAAAAAGAATATGCCATTAAATTTAGGTTGGATTTTAAATTTGTAAATATGCAAATAGAGAACCTGAAAGTGTTTGCTTTTGTTGCTGTGATACTTAAGGCATGTTAAATTTCACTGCTCCCAGGTTACCTTTTCTTTCAGACAGAGGGAGAGAGAAAGAGACAGACAGACAGAAAGGTAGACATCATAGCACCAGAGTTTCCCCTGGTTCCATCATCCTCCTGTGTTGCAGTGGGACTCTAAGAGCTGTCATCCTGAAAAGGTTCAGGTACTAATAGGTGAGCCAGCTCTCCAGACTGACTGCTGTTTATTGTTTTGTAACTAGGAAATAATTAGCAGCAGAAGAAATGCTGCAAATCTAATCTGACATGGATATTTACATGTGAACCAACTTGAGGGTGACAGCAATATGCCAAAAGGAGTCTTGTACTGCTGAGATCCCAGTGTGGGGAGCTAATGATGATTTCTTCTTGCTTTGTGGGATTCCTATTTCTTCAAGACCTTTAGTGATACTAAAAACAGTTATAAAAATGATTTGCCAGGCCTGAGTAGCACACAGAAAACAAATAACCTTTCAAAGTGATAAATCTTCCCTGGTGGCTATTAAAACAAATAACATTATTTGCTGTTTATGTAATAAGCACTGCAAATTGTTTTGTGACCTGAAATACATGGAAAGATGTTGTGCTCTCTGGATTAAAATTAACCATGGCAAGTGTTTATATTGAAACATTTCTAAACTGCAATGCGTAAACAAACAGTGAGAAGAAAAAAGATTAGAGTCTCAAGTCTACTTTTAAAAATAAAGTTAAAAGTTTAAAAAAAACAAACAGATGGGCGTGCTCTCATCTATTTCTGCAAGAGAAACAAGAACAGGAAGGGGAAGCATAAAGTAAAACTCAGACTGGTGTGGTGGATTGCACCATAGTGAAGGATTCTGAGGAGAGGAGACACCGGAGAGGAGTATGGGGTGGGGGTGGGGTCAGGTCCTGGAGTACGATGATGGAAAGAGACTTAAGCTGGGATGAGACTGTATTGCAGATACCTAGCATGGTGAGATGGGAAATGAGGTACTCATGCACCAACCACTGTACTGTAAACTATGAACTGCCCAATGAAAACAAAGAAAGAAAGAAAAAGTTTAATCATTTTCTTTAGTTTCTCACTTGACATTCTGTTGCTTTCTCATCTTCCAGAATAAACATATTGTTAAGGAAAGAGAATTGGAAATAGTTAAATTCACAAATAGAATGGCACAGTGCTTATGAATTTCATGTATATGGTAATTCTACAGGGATGATGATAGGCTATTCAGCTTAAAGGATATGCTGTTTAATAAGTAAGACAAATTAGATAGTCTATGACAGACTGGAAAATGTATGTATCTTAGTTAACTGTGTCAGGTCACTCTTCAGCTACTTCTGCTTATTCTAGATTGCTTTTTAAGTTCACACATTATTAATTGCTACCTGTATCAAATCATACTGCCTTCCCAATAAATGGAGTAATAAGCATATTCATTGATTCTATAAAACTTACACATAGAAAGTTATTAATTTTAATTTTTCCTTTCCAAATACTCACTAATTCTTAAATGTATCCTATGTTACAGTTAGAAAATTATTACAAATGATTGAATAATGAAGTTTGCTTTCTAAAAATTGATTAGACACACTGTACGTAGAAGGAAAAGCGCTAGATCTAGAAGGTCTGAGGAGCTCACAAAATAGATCACTTGGATAGTGTGCTGCTTTGCTATGTGCAAGACCTAGGTTTGAATCTAGTCCCTTCCATATTGTAACTTTTTTAAATGTACTTTCTCTTTTTTAAAAATTTTTTTCTTATCTTTATTTATATCTTATTTATTGGATAGACACATCCAGAAATTGAGAGGGAAAAAGGTGATAAAGAGGGGGAGAGACAGAGAGATACCTGCAGCCAGCTTCACCACTTGTGAAGCTTTCCCCCTGCAGGTGGGGACCGGGGGCTTGAACCTGGATCCTTGCCCTTTGTAACATGTGCGCCACCACCTGGCCCCATCCCTACCATACTGAAGAAATCTTCCCTACTATGTTCTCCTTCAAACCACCCCTGTCTCCTTTCCTGCCTATCTACCTCTCTCTCTAAAAGAGAAAGAAACAAATAAAAGGCATTCTCTCTATACTGTCCACATAGAAAAGTAACATTGAGGGAAGTGGCGGGGTGGCCTCCCGGTACCAGAAGGTGGCTGTGATGTGCATGTGGAACGCTGTAATCAAGGACAGGTCACTCTTGGCTCTACAATTAAACCGTCCTGTTTTTCTCTTCAAAAGAAAAAAAAAGAAAAGTAACACTGATAAGATGTCTAAGTGGTAATTAAAATGATATAGGAGGCCAATGTATATGCATTCCCTTGGATCAAAAAAGCTTTCCAAAGCTTCCCAATTCTAAATACATCTTCGACGTTCAGCAAATCTAGCAAAGTTAGACAATACTAATTGCAATTTTAAAATATTGCAATGGGGACTGGCAAAATAGCTTACTTGGGTAGTGTGCTGCTTTGACATGTGCATGAACCAGGTTCAAACCCAGCCCCCACAGCACTGAAGAAACCTTCAGTGCTGGGTCACTTCATCTCTCCCTTTCTCTTTGCCTCTCTGTCACTATCTAATAAACCAAACCAAACCAAACCAAACCAAACCACTAAGTTATTTTCTGTTAAACACATGCACTTTGTAACCAGCTTGCTGGGTTGTTCCCCCAGTGAAATGCAGCATAAGCCTATGTTGACAGAACAGAAAAACTATGTGATCATTTTATAATGCCAAAATTTATTCATCATCTTAACATTCAGAAAACAATATCAGAATACACCAGTCAGGTATTAGCATAATTCCACCATTCTATTCTCCACAAGCAAGGTACCCAGAATTAGTGTTCTGATTCGATAAAGGCAGAAAAAAAATCACGGGGTGTGAATTGTCTGGTGTCTTTTCTTTGAACTGTAGATGAAAGAAACATTATTTTGCTATGTGATACAATGATCATTTGTTTGAAATATAGTGCTGAATCAGGAAAAAAGGAGCAATAAGCATTTTTAAATCCTGGGAACTAATATAAATAGGAAAACAAAGACATGCAAGATTTTTCTCTTAGGAATTATCCAAAGAAACTAAATGGATATGCTACTGGAGAATGAAAAAAGGAATGGTTGCTTTTCCTTTTTGTCATTGTTAGGCCTTTACCATTCCAGGAAAAAAAAAAAAAAAGAAAAATTGAGATAGACAGAGAGACAGAAAGACAAGAGTGGGGAGGAGTGGGACAGAAAGAAATGGCAACCTGGTAGGGCACCAAAGTAAAAACGCTGGGTGGAGGGTGAGGATAGATGCTCAGCTTCATGGGGCGGGGTGGGGGAGATGGGATGGGACACAGTCTTTTGGTGGTGGGAATGGTGTTTGTGTACACTCCTATTAATTTATAGTCATATAAATCACTAAGTAATATGAGAGGGGAAAACTGATTGAGTGTCTCAAACTTTTTAAAGCACAGACTGAGTCTTTTTAATATATAGGCTGAGTCTTTGATATGTTGACTCTCTTAAAAACTTAGTCCAGGGAGAACAAAAGCAACCGGTGGCATAGCTATATGCAAATAATGTCAAAGGACATAAAATATGTAGATGGTGTGTATGATACAGCAAATCTTAACAAAGGGATTTTTCAAAGTTAACCCAATTGCCAAACAATGTGATTATTGAAATAACTATCTATTGTCTTATTAAACCCTAAAACAACAGTAATCTCCCGCATCCTCGATAGAGCCTATGTTTCTCCCAATCCTGGAACCTCTGGGGTGGGGCTCACTTTCCTGCATGCTTCTCTCAAGTCATACCAAATGATACTGCATCCACCAATTCCAACCTAATCAATGCAACAAGTAGCATCTCAGAATGCTTCACCTGAGACTATGTACAGAGACATCAGGCATGGAATGCCAGCCCTTCACTCTCATCACTCACTTGGGTGAGACCTTTCCTTTCATGGTATTCTCTAATTCCATTCCAGGAGGTTCACTTCCTAACGAAGTCCCAAAACCTAGATATAGGCCAGGTCCCATTAGATAGAGCATATGTTCACATGTGTCCATAAATTAGGGCAAAATATATAGCTGAAAGCAAAAATACACAATAGTCTGTAGTGAGTCAGTATTAAGTTCATAATGAAACAGTGTCCACTTAGACTTTGATACCCTCCTCACCTACCTCCTATTACTATTCTCTTAGTCACTCCAAAGCTAACTTTATCAAAGCAAGGACTGCAAAAGCTGAATAAGGGCAAGAGACTGGCATACTTTAACAATGACTCTTTAGTCACTATCAGGCCATTCCACCAGGTAGGGCCCTAATTGGGGAGTCCTGAGATTCCCAAACAGACACGATGAGCATAGAACTCAAATAAATCCCTCTCTCCATTATTACCGGTAATTTCTATCAGGAACAACAAAATAGACCCCTTTGTGGGCCCCCATAAGACCTTGCCCTCAACTTGGATCAACAATGGTAGAGAATGTTCCATCCTCCGAAGGGAGAATGGACAATGTACTCTATGCTACACCTGAGGAAGATGGGTCTATACTGGGGCATCATGGAATGTTCCTAACTCTTGACCACAGAATGTGAGCTCAGATCTATAGGGATGCAGAGGTCACATAGGCTCCTAAGTTAATTATGGGCCCCAGATCACATCAAACCGATGGGGTTCACAGTTAACAATATTTATACCCCTTTCCCATATTAGGGAGCTATTCTCTTCCCGGATCCAGCTTTCTGGTCCTTTTCCCAGCCATGACATGATCTCCCCAAACAATAACTTGGATCCACCTGCATATCAGATTTCAGGCTCAGGCAAAAAAAATAAAAACACTAGTATAGCTACAGGCCCTTTGAAATATAACTAAAATATGCCTACTAGCTACCAAAAAAATGGAGGCTCCCCCAACTCTTCATCTGCACTATTCCAGCATTTAGGTCCATGATTGGTTAACAATTTGTTTGGCTTTGTATGTTAACTCTCATTTCAACTACCAGGTTCCAGATGCTAGCATGATGCTGACCAGACTTGCCTGGACAGACAACCCCACCAAAGTGTCCTGGAGCTCTGATTCCCCAGAGCCCCACCCTACTAGGGAAAGAGAGAGGCAGGCTGGGAGTATGGATAGACCAGTCAATGCCCATGTTCAGCGGGGAAGCAATTACAGAAGCCAGACCTTTAATCTTCTGCATCTCACAATGACCTTGGGTCCATACTCCCAGAGGGATAAAGAATAGGAAAGCTATCAGGGGAGGGGATGGGATAGGGAGTTCTGATGGTGGGGACTGTGTGAAGTTGTACCCCTCTTATCCTATGGTGAAATAAATGTCTCCTTTTATAAATAAAAAAATTTTAAAAAGAAAAGAAAAGAAAAGAAAAGATTCTCTCTGTTGCTGCACATTGCCTGCTATGAGTTCCAGACTGCTCTCTCCAGGATTCCAGTTTGCCCACCATGGCTTCTTCTCCTGGGAACTGAACATGTGTGACTCAGCAAGCTGGTAAACTCTAAGACTCTCCTCAACAACCACAATGAGTAACCTATACTCCAGCTGATAATGGCTTATCTTGTGGGACTGAAATTTTGGTAACTAACTCATGGTCTTATTGGGCCTTGCTTATTCTTACCCCTGCTGATAATTGCTTATTTTGTTGTACCTAAAATATAATGTCCCACTACTGTACCGCCATAATAAAGATTTGATTGTTTAAACCTGCTCCCAGCCTCAACACAGCCAAATCTTTTTTATATTTTAATTATAGTACAACACTTTATCCATTAAGCCACCTTCCAGGTTACAAATAAATTTAAAAAGTAAAACAAACAAAAAAAACCAACAAAACCAGGTGACACTTCTGGGTTTTTATGAACATTCCTATATGACAAGCAACTGAAGATCAACCCTTGATTTATTTTGGGATTTAAAGCTGTCTGAAAGGCTAAATTCCATAAAACTGTAAGCTGGGCCTTAGACTATCAACTCAAACACTGCTTTGTAAAAGTTCTACATAAAAATTCACTTGACTAGCTGGAACTAGAATGTCCTATTGAGATACTATCAAAATTCACTCATTTGTTCAGTGCAACTAAGTTAATGAACTTACACAAATGAATGGATAGTGTAATGATACCATTTTCTTTAGGGAAAATCATGGAGAGGCTAAAGAGATAGCTCACTGGGTAAAGTGTCATGTGCACAGCCCATATTCCTTCCTGCCCAAGCACCATTTGAGAGCAGTGATGGCAAGAGAAGCGCTGGTATGCTGGTTACTCTTCTCCTTAGTCTCTCCCTCTCTCAGTGTCTTAATAATAGTGTTCAGAGTGGCAAGCACACACAAGCCTCCAGCTCAGAAAAGAAAGAGGAAGGGGGGAAAAAAAAAGATAGATAGAGACTGTGAGAGACAGAGATAAGGGGTACCTTCAGGGGTGTAACCAAAGAGTAACAGTAACGGAAAGATCATGCCTATGGAAAGAAAAAAAAAGGCAAAAACAAAGAAAAAAAAATGGCATCTTACAGCACAGCCTACAAAGCCTGAGGATCAGCTGCATACCCACAGTCAAGTGGATGGTGGTGGGCAGAACTTTGTAGAGCAGAGGCAGCTGTATTCCATAGCTACTGTGGCAGCTTGGGGAACCATCTTGATTTGCTCAGTAGGTACTGAGTGCTAGGCAGCATCACAGGGCAGAATGCGCAGCAGGGCTGACAGAGACCACAGTGCAGTCTGAAAAAGGCAGGTACAGCATAACAAGATCCTAAGCCTTGGATAACAACTCAAAACAGGAATGGAAGTGGGAAAAGAAACTGTGGGAAACCATACTGAATCACCCACCATCCAGTGAGGGTTTACCCTAGCTGAACCTAATTAAACAATTCCACATCGCCAAAAACAAAAAACAAAAAACACCAGCCACAGTGCCACCTGCTGACTAAATAGCAGAAACCACACCCAACATGGGGAGAAAAAAATACAAATATTCATCCCCATAAAGGCTATGAAAACATGTCTGAATGTGACTTCAGAAAACTAATTATCCAGTAAGTGTCCTGGGGAAAAAAAAAATGACAGAGGCTCTAGTAGGGGTTGTATTGTTATGTGGAAAACTGGTAAATGTTATGCATGTACAAACTATTGTATTTACTGGCAACTGTAAGACATTAATCCTCCAATAAAGAAAAAAATGTTCAAAAAAAGAATAAAATTAAAAAAGAAAGCTAATTATCAAGACCATTCAAGACTCTAATCATAGCATACAAACACAAATTAAGCAGTCTAGAGATCTAAGAAATCACCAAGGAACTAAAAATTTCACAGAGTGCTCAGAGAAGAGATACAGAAACTAAAAGACAGCCTTCATAGCACGAGAGTCTACTTAAGAGGCTGTGTATCTAGAATAAATCAGCTTGAGGATAGAGGAGAAAAACTAGAAGACAAAACTTCCACACTCCCAGAGAGCAAAGCAGAAGAAAGTTTTACAAAAAAAAAAAAAAAATGAAGCTATCCTCGATGAATCTGTAGACTCCATCAGAAGGAATCATGTGAAAATTTCAGGGGTTCCTGAAGATGAAGAGAAAGAGAAAAGAACAAAGCGGTTCAGAGAAATTATTAGGGAAAAGTTCCCACAACTAGATAACAGCCAAAAGCTAGATATAGTAGAAACTGAGAGGAGGCCAAAGCTAGTAAACCCTAAGCAAACAACCTCAAGAAATATCATAGTAAAATTGTCCAAAAACAAGGACAAAAAAGAAATATTGCAAGATGCCAGGCAAAGGAAGAAGCTGAAATCCAGAGGCAGAACCATCAGGCTCCCACCAGATTTCTCAACATATACCTGAGAAGAAAGAAGAGAATGACTGAGACTTTTACAATACAAAGAGATGATAACTATCAACCATGTATATTATATTCCACCAAATTATCCTTTAAGTATGAAGGAGAAATTAAAAGTTTCTCAAACATACAGAAACTGAAGGAATTCACCACCAGCAGCCCTGTCCTGCAAGAATTACTGAAGGGAATACTATGAGAAAAGAACTCTTAACTCCAAATAAGGTAATCTGTGGCAGAATGTAAATGGAAACTCAAACTAAAGCAACAAAAAGACCAACCATATAGGGCAGAAAGGACAGAGGAATATGGCCAATGTGAGTAAACCAACAACAACCATCAAAGGCCTAGACAGCAGAACAGAAACTCTTAAATCTCAATCTTTGCCTCACCTTTACTGGAAATAGAAGACAAATTGTTAGATGGGATAGGTCAAGAAAAAAAGGATGAATATGGGATAGTTTTGCATGTAAGTGGAACTTGGGACACAGTTAGGAAGGGTGGAACATAGGATGGAACTTGTACTGGGGAGGGGTATTGCAACAAAGCAAGAGACACTGGGGAGGGAGAGAATACAGTGTCTGGAAGAAGAGGGGGTTTGAGGCCCCTGACTATGCAGGAGGGATAAAAATGTGCAGTAAACATCTGTTATGAAGAATGGGGAAACTGTACACACATGTAAACAGATGTGCTATAATTCATTAATCATCCCAATAAAATTTTTTTAAAAAGAAAAGGAAAGGATAAAAAGAACAATCATATATTTGTAGCATTAAAAAGATTCTAGAGGAAGTAAAAATCTTCCTTATAAAATCACAACTAGCAGGGTGTTGGGGGGCAGGAGATAGCTCACTGGGTAGAACACATACTCTGCAGTGTGCCAATGGCCCAGGTTCGAGCCACCGACCACCATATGGCACCTACAACTAGATAAATCTCAGGTGGTGGAACCATGGTGTGACAGCTCTCAAACTACTCTGTCTGTTTCCTCAAAATCCTATGTTTGAAATAAAAGGTCTGCTGAAAGGCAGGGGCAGGTAGCATAATGGTTATGCAAAGAGGCTCTCATGCCTGAGACTCTGAAGTCCCAGGTTCAATTCCCCTGTACCATCAAAAGCCAGAGCCGATCAGTGCTCTGGTTTAAAAAAAAAAAAAAAAAAAGTCTGCTGGAAGTGGTGGAGCAGTGCAGACATGGAGCTGTAGCAATAACCCTAGTGACAAAAATAGAGAATAAATAAACAAGTAGCATGGAGGATTTGCATGAACACGGTTCCCCCTGGGGAAGGATGGCAAGTCATTGAAATGGATCCCAATCATCTGATTTTTCACTATGATCACCTTGTCTCCACCCTGGATGGCAGCAATAATCTTTGATTTTTCATACCTATGCCTTTTACCCAACAGGGAATTCTCATGCCAGCGGCTATAGAATGTCAACAGTTCTAGCATCAGCAGTCAGCTCATAAAAAGGATTTGCACCCCAGAAGCTATTGTCTGTATCTGAGGACTTTTAAAAAATAAATTCTGATTATTGGGTGAGGGGAAAAAGTCATAATGGAAAAAGCTGGGTTCACTGGTTTGGCAAGGTCTAGTGGCAAGAAGATGAATGAGTAAATAGAAGTCAGCCAGTCCTTCCATTAAGGGAAGTGAGGAAAGCCTTTCTGAGAACACAGCACAGCAGTGGGTCAGGGAGATAGCATAATAGTTCTGCAAAAGATGTTCATGCCTGTGACCCTGAGATCCCAAGTTCAATCCTCAGCTCCACCAGGAGCCATAGTTGAGCAGTGTTCTGGTCTGTCTATCTTCTTCTTTGTATCTATATCTGATTAAAATAAATAAGATATTGTTTGAAGAATGAGGGTATAGAGAAGTTGGAACTATGCTGGTGGAAATAAAAAGCGGTACCCTCTGGGAAACAGCAGCTTCACAACAGTTAATAACCGATTACCAGAACTGAAACCATGTGTTCATACAGAAATGTACATATAGGGGCTGGGGAGATAATACAGTGGTTATGCAAAAGATTTTCATGCCTGAGGTTCTGATGTCCCAGGTTCATTCCCCTGCATCTCCATAAGTCAGAGCTGAGCATGCTCTTGTAAACGATAGTGATGATAGTGATACCCAGCATGGGTGAAAAACACAACAGGCAGGATTTAGACTAAGCGTGCAAATACAAGATGCTTTTTTCCTGGTATTTCTATAACTATCCTTTATTCCTCTGTCCCCCAAACACAAAGGGGTTAATAGCAGGCATGCTAACTTTGGGCATAATCATTTCATATATATATATATGATTTATTTTGGGCTGAGGAGACAACAAAATGGTTATGCAAAAGATTTTCATGCCTGAGACTCTGAGGTCCTACATTCAATTCCCAGCACTACCATAAACCAGAGCTGAGTAGTGCTCTGGCTTGTCTCTGTGTCTTTCTCTCTTTAAAATTAAAAATAATAATAATAATACCAGGTTCCATGATGCCGACCAGACTTCCCTGGACAGACAACCCCACCAATGTGTCTTGGAGCTCCCATTCCCCAGAACCCCACCCCACTAGGGAAAGAGAGAGGCAGACTGGGAGTATGGATCAACCTGTCAATGCCCATGTTCAGTGGGGAAGCAATTACAGAAGCCAGACCTTCCACCTTCTACATCCCACAATGACCTTAGGTCCATACTCCCAGAGGGATAGAGAACAGGAAAGCTATCAAGGGAGGGCATGGGATATGGAGTTCAGGTGGTGGGAATTGTGTGAAGTTGTAACCCTCTTATCCTATGGTTTTGTCAGTGTCTACTTCTTATAAATAAAATAATAATAATAAATACATACCTGGTTTTATTTATTTATTTATTTATCTACTTTATTTTATTTTAATGAGAGAGACAGACCAGAGTACTGCTCAGCTCTGGCTGGCTATAGTGCACCATATTCATTTTAATTGAGGGGGAGGTAGAATACAAACAAGAATCTCAAAGTGCATTCAGCTGCTAAACCCAAGGGGGAGGAGGCAGACATCACCAAGGCTGAGGCCTTTCCCTCTCTTCTTTCTTATCAGCCCCAGTCTCTCTCTCTGTACTCGTTTCTATATTCATTCCTCTACTTCTTGCAAGCAATTATTCCCTTCTGCCTCGTTTCTCTGATGATGCATAAAGATTCCCCTCCTTCCTTAACTCTGAGGTTTTTATTATTTATTTATTTATTTCCCCTTTTGTTGCCCTTGTTCTTTATTGTTGGTGTTGTTGTTATTGATGTTGTCGTTGTTGGATAGGACAGAGAGAAATGGAGAGAGGAGGGGAAGACAGAGAGGGGGAGAGAAAGAGAGATACCTGCAGACTTGCTTCACCACCTGTGAAGCGACTCTTCTGCAGGTGGGGAGCCAGGGGCTCAAACCGGGGGATCTTCATGCCGGCCCTTGTGCTTCGCGCCACGTGCTCTGGGGTTTTTATTTTGACATTTCTTCCTTAAATGGCTGGTCCTCATATACACACTTTCTTCAAATTATTTTCCCATAGCATTAATTGATTCTCCAGGATATCATTTTCGTTCCCATTATGTTTACTTAACTGTCAATTTAATTTTTATCTTTTTATTTTCCAGAACTTTGCTCAATTTTGGCATATAGTGGTGTAGGGAATTGAACCTGGCATACTGGTGCCAGAAGCATGAAAGTCTTTTGCAGGATCACTGTGCTGCCTCCCTGGCCCAGTGATTTCTACTATAACTTTTTGTTCTACTATGACTTGCACATAAACATAGGAGTTGCTTTCTAATTTGTAAATAAGTTTTCACAATTTAAGACATTGACAATCACCTACTGAATAAGAGACTGTGATGCAGAGTTTAGCAAGAGGCAAACTGTGCTCAAGAAGATAGTCAGCAGTAGGGTTTGCTATGATCTACTCCAAAACCCATGCTCCACTGTCTAAAACCTATGACTATACCTCATATAATTATTGGTTCATGTCTTTATGCTGTTTCTATAAACCTTATGCTCTCACCCCATCCTGGTTCCCACACAGTTCCCACCACCAAAACTCCGTATACCATCCCCTCCCTTGATAGTTTTCCTATTCCTTATGCCTTTGGGAGTATGGACCCAAGGTCATTGTGGGATGCAGAAGGTGGAAGGTCTGGTTTCTGTAATTGCTTCCCCACTGAACATGGGCATTGACAAGTCGATCCACACTCCTAGCCTGTCTCTCTTTTTCCCTAGTGGGGCAGGGTTCTGGGGAATCAGAGCTCTAGGACACATTGGTGGGGTTGTCTGTCCGGGGAAGTCTGGTTGGCATCATGCTAGCATCTGGAACCTGGTGGCTGAAAAGAGAGTTAACATATAAAGCCAAACAGGTTGTTGACTAATCATCAACCTAAAGGCTGGAGTAGTGCAGATGAAGAGTTGAGGGGAGGGGTCTCCATTTTGTAGATAGCTGGTAGGCATATTTTAGTTATATTCCAAAGGGCCTGTGGCTATACTAGTTTTTTTTTTTTTTCTCTGAGTCTGAAATCTGATATGCAGGTGGATCCAAGTTATTGTCTGGGGAGATGATGTCATGGCTGGAAAAAGGAGCAAAAAAGCTGGATCAGGGAAGAGAATAGCTCTCAAATATAGGAAAGGTGTATAAATATTGTTAACTGTAAACCTCATCAATTTGATCTGATCTGGCGCCTATATTCAGGACAGAAACTGAGAGGGGAAAGGGAGATGGACATGGAAGGTGGACAAAAACAAAACATCTGCAGACCTGCTTCACTGGAGCTCGAACCTGGGTCCTCACATAACCAGGTGCACCTCTACCCAGCCCCCTTAATAAAACCTTAATGGTTTATTCATGAGAGAAACGAAGAGACAAAGAAGCAGAGCATCCTTTGGCACATGTGATGCTAGAGATGGAACTGGGGAACTTATGCTTCAAAGTCTAAAACTTCCCAAGCCACGACGAGTAACACTTCTAAACCTCAGCAATGCCTTGTCTGTGTCCACAGGGCAACCACCAGGTTTAATAGGAATGTCTCTTTGAAAGTGTACGAATAACATTCTGCGATGAGAGTCAAATAGATTTAGATGCTTGCTCTGCCCATGCACTAGGCATAGAGCATTTCACATAAACACTTGCTATCTGTTTTTATAATTCCTGTTTTTCTAGGATAGGGAAAAGTTATACCTGAAGGGGGATGGACTACTGAGATGACAGAACACACAAAAAAGCACCGAGCCAGGGGTGAGAAGTGCATTCATTGAACCCTGAGCTTCCAGGATAATCACACTAGCCATTAATGAGTGCTGATGTGCCCAGCATGACCCCTCAAGTTCCTTCCTTTATGTAAAGTCTTATAGCTCTGGATTCAGGCCATATTACATTCTGTGGATCGATTTTTAACCTTTCCAGTAATATTCAGTGCCTTATCATCCTCATCTACTTTACAACAAAAGCACTTGCTCCTTTTACTTTTAAAAAAATGCTCATGTAGGGTAATTTGTACTCTCCACAAAGCCAGATCCTAGCTCCCAGGCTGATGGTGTTAGGAGGAGAAGCCTTTCAGATGTGACTGGGCCACAGTGGGTCATCTCACAGGACAGCACTGGGAGGCTGGGTGGTGGTGCACCAGTGGAGTTTATCATGTTCAAGGTTTAAGCCTCTGGTTCCCACCTGTAGGAGGAAGCTTCATATGCAGTAAAACAGTGCTGCAGATCTCTCTCTGTCTTTCTTCCTCTCTCTTTCCCTCTCTCTCCCTATCCCTCCCTTCCCTCTCAACTTTTCTGTCTCTATCCAAAATAGATAAATGAATACGATACAAAATAAAAACAAATAAGAAGCAGTACTGAAGGACTGGTAGAACAGCTCCTTTGGATAGTGTGCTGGTTTGTCATAGGCAGGATCCAGATTTGAGTCCAGATCCCACCCACCACACTGAAAGAAGCTTCAGTGCCATGGTCTTCTTCTCTTGGAGGAGCAAAGGTGTGTGTGCTAGGGGTTGGGAGAGCAGCAGCAGTAACCCTGGAGAGAGCCCTTTCTCCCTCCCTCATGTGATACACACGAGCCCGGGGACCAGAAGATGGCCTCAGCTCACCATGCTGCCTCCCAGAGAACAGACTTCTTACCTCCAACCTATTGTTTACAAGCTGCTCACTCTGTGTTACTGTGTTTTGACATGCTGAGTAAGCTAGACAGGGGATGGAGACTGATATTATTTTATAGTCTCAGGGAGTCAGTATTGCCAGTGTTTTACAGAAGATGTGGAATCAGAGGGGTTAAAACACCTTTGCTTAAGCTGAATATGGGCCACATCAAACCGATGGGGTTTACAGTCAACAATATTTATACCCTTTTACCATATTAGGGAGCTACTCTCCTCTCTGACCCAGCTTTCTGGTCCTTTTTCCAGCCATGACATCATCTCCCCAGACAATAACTTGGATCCACCTGCATATCAGATTTCAAGCTCAGGGGAAAAAAAGAGAGAGAGATAAAAAAAAAAAAAAAAAAAACTAGTATAGCCACAGGCCCTTTGGAATATAAGTAAAATATGCCTACTAGTTATCTACAAAATGGAGACCCCTCCCCCCAACTCTTCATCTGCACTACTCCAGCCTTTAGGTTGATGCCTAGTCAACAACTTGTTTGGCTTTACATGTTAACTCTCTTTTCAGCCACCAGGTTCCAGATGCTAGCATGATGCCAACCAGACTTCCCCGGACAGACAACCCCACCAATGTGTCCTGGAGCTCTGCTTCCCCAGAGACTCACCCTACTAGGGAAAGAGAGAGGCAGACTGGGAGTATGAATTGACCAGTCAACACTCATGTTCAGCGGGGAAGCAATTGCAGAGGCCAGACCTTCCACCTTCTGCATCCCACAATGACCTTGGGTTCATGCTCCCAGAGAGTTAAAGAATAGGAAAGCTGTCAGGGGAGGGGAAGGGATACAGAGTTCTGGTGGTGGGAATTGTGTGGAGTTGTATCCCTCTTATCCTATGGTTCAGTCAATGTTTCCTTTTTTGTAAATAAAAAATTTTAAAAAACCAACACCACCTTTACTTGACTTTGAAGGCAGAATATGGGATACATCATTTTTTCCTCTTATTTAGTTAATTTATTTGCTACTAGGATTTTCACTGGGGTTCTGTGACTGCATGATAAAATCTATCATTTCTCCCTTTCTCTCTCTCTCTCTTTCCCCCTTCCATTTGATCTGATAGAGAAACCGAGAGTGGAAGGGAGATAGAAAGAGAGAGAGGAAGAGAGAGACCCACAGCATGGTTTCACTGTGAAGTTTCCACCCTGCAGAGTGGCACCAGGGGGTTGAACTTGGGTCTTTGAATGTAGTAAAGTGCTGCTTCACTGGCTACAGCAGCAACTGGCCTGATGCATCATTATCACCAGAATGAGAGTCAGGTTTTTAATTATTTTTTTGTAACTAGGTTTATCTTCTTTCTGGCTGGGGTAGAGTGCCTGTGTGAGGACACCACTGCACCTGCAGAGAAACCCTTGATTTGCAGGTATAGAGGGGACATTAAGACTCCAAATCCTTACATCTGACATTCACAAAATCACATGAAGATTTCATAGTGGCATGGGAATAAAGGGAAGGCTTGATGAAATATGAGTAAAATGCTATTCTATTTCTCAGTACTTACTTTAACATGCATTTTCTGCACAATGTTTAAAGTCTTGATGATAAGCCCAGCAGAATGGCTCATCTAGTGAGTGCCCCTGTTGTGCCATGCACATGACCCAGGTCCAAGCCTGGCCCCTGTTACACTGGAGACACTTAGGTGATACAGTGTCTTTCTTCTTTTCTCTCTCTCTCTCTCTCTCTCTCTCTCTCTCTCTCAGTCCTTCTCTACCTGAAAAAGTTTTCCCAGAGCAGTAATAATGAAAAACAATGATTATGCAAAAGATTTTCATGACTGAGAGTGTGAATTGCAGGTTCAGTCCCCTGTACCACCATAGCCAGAGCTGAGCAACCAATTAATTGCTCACTAAGTAATTGTTCAACTAAATTACTTCTGATAAATCAGTGAGAAATTAATATACATTTAAAATAACATGGAATCAGTGTAGTAGAAAATATTTCAGAAGTCCACATCAAATGTTCACTTTACAGATAGAGAATCTTCATAAGTCCCATAAACTATAGGTAAAACAGGACTCTATATTTCACCAATTGATGGGATAATTTCTATAAATGTATTTGTTTTTCTTTTACTGGGAAGATAATGTGAAGAATACTAATATGCAATGCAGTCCCTTCTCGCAAAGCATAAAACTAGTGGATTCACAATATAAATAATTGCTAGTGCTTGTAAAGTTCACCACTGCAAGCACTATGCATTACTATAATTCTCTGTCTAATCCCAATTGAGTTGTAGTCTCCTAATCACCTGTATCTCTCTTGTACTGCTAGTCGGAATGTAAATTGGTCCAGCCCCTGTGCAGAGCAGATTGGAGAACTCTCAGAAGACTAGAAGTGGCCCTACCCCATGACCCTGCAATTCCTCTTCTGGGAATATGTTGTAAGGAACCAAACACTCATCCAAAGAGATTTGTGTATACCTATGTTCATAGGTTCACATAGCACAACAGAATACTATTCAGCTTTTAAAAATGATGAATTTACATTCTTCACTACATCTTGGATAGAACTTGAAGGAATCATGTTAAGTGAGATAAACCAGAAAGAGAAGGATGAATATGGGTGGATAACACTCATAGGCAGAAGTTAAAAAATAAAAACACATGGGAAACACAAAGTAGAACTTGGACTTGATTTGGTGAATTGCACCGAAGTAAGGATGCAGTGAGAGGTGGAGGTGGTTCAGGTCCCGGTGCATGATGGTGGAGGACGGCCTAGGTGGGGGGTTAGAGTGTCATTCTGAAAACTCAGAAATTTTACATATGTATCAACAACTGTATTTACTGTCAGCTGTAAGCAATTAATCTTCCCAATTAAAAATCATAATATAAATATCTAGGAATAAACCAAACAAAAGAAGTGAAAGACTTATATACTGAAAATTATGAGTCACTACTCAGGAAATAGAAAAAGACACAAAGAAGTCGAAAGATATTCCATGTTCATGGGTTGTAGGAATTAACATCATTGAACTGAATCTACTACCCAGAGCCATATACAAATTTAATGCAATCCCCATCAAAAACCCAACCACATTTTTTAGGAGAATAGAACAAATGCTACAAATGTTTATCTGGAACCAGAAAAGAGCTAGAATTGCCAAAACAATCTTGAGAAGAAAGAACAGAACTGGAAGCATCACATTCCCAGATCTCAAATTGTATTACAGGGTCATTGTCATAAAAAATGCTTGGTACTGGAACAGGAATAGACACACTGACCAGTGGAATGGAATTTAGAGCCTGGAAGTAAGCCCCCATACCTATGGACATCTAATCTTTGACAAACGTGGCCAGACTATTAAATGGGGAAAGCAGAGTCTCTTCAACAAATGGTATTGAAAAAATTGGGTTGAAACATGCAAAAAAAAAAAAAAAAGAAGAAGAAGAAGAAGAAAGAAAGAAAGAAAGAAAGAAAGAAAGAAAAAAAAAAAAAAGAAAGAAACTGAACCACTCTATTTTACCAAACACAAAAGTAAATTCCAAGTGGACCAAGGACTTGGATGTTAGACCAGAAACTATGAGATACTTAGAGGAAAATATTGGCAGAACTCTTTTCCACATAAATTTTAAAGACATCTTCAATGAAATGAATCCAATTACAAAGAAGACTAAGGCAAGAATAAACCAATGGGACTACATCAAATTAAAAAGCTTCTGCACAGCAAAAGAAACCACTACCTAAACCAAGAGGCCCCTCACACAATGGGAGAAGATCTTTAGATGCTATAACATCAGACAAGAATTTAATAGTCAAAATATATAAAGAGCTTGCCAAACTCAAAAACAAGAAAACAAATAACCCCACCCCAAAACAGGGAGAGGACATGAATGGACTTTTCACCACAGAAGAGATCCAAAAGGCCAAGAAACACATGAAAAAATGTTCCAAGTCTTTGATTGTCAGAGAAATGTAAACAAAGACAACAATGAGATATCACTTCACTCCTGTGAGAATGTCATACATCAGAAAAGGTAGGAACAACAAATGCTGGAGAGGTTGTGGGGTCAAAGGAACCCTCCTGCACTGCTGGTGGGAATGTCAATTGGTCCAAACTCTGTGGAGAGCAGTCTGGAGAACTCTCAGCATGTTTGAAGTAGACCTCCCCTATGACTGCAATTCCTCTCCCGGGGATATAATCTGAAGAACCCAAATCACCCATCCAAAAAGATTTGTGTACACCTATGTTCATAACAGCACAATTTGTAATAGCCAAAACCTGGAAGCAAGCCAGGTGTCCAACAACAGATGAGTGGTTGAGCAAGTTGTGGTATATACAATGGAATACTACTCAGCTACTAAAAAAGGTGATTTCACTGTTTTCAGCCCATCTTAGATGGAGCTTGAAGAAATCATGTTAACTGAAATAAGTCAGAAACAGAAGGATGAATATGGGGATGATCTCATTCATAGGCAGAAGTTGAAAACCAAGATCAGAGAAAACACTAAGCAGAAATTGGACTGGAGTTGGTGTATTGCACCAAAATAAAAGACTGTGGGGTAGGTGGGGGTGGGGAGGAGAAGACAGGTCCTGGAAAAGGATTATAGAGAACCTAGCAGGGGTTGTATTGTTATATGGATAACTGAGAAATGTTATGCATGTACAAACTATTGTATTTACTGTCAAATGTAAAACATTAATCCCTCAATAAAGAAAAAAATCATAATACAAAGTAAATGAAGTACTTTCAACAGTATGTTGAACAGTAACAGTGATAGGGTGTAGCCCTGTCTAGTACCTGATTTGAGAGGGAATGCTTCCAGTTTCTTAAAATTAAGAATAATGATGGGGCTTACAGTCAACAATATTTATACACCTTTCCCATATTTGGGAGCTATTCTCTTCCCTGATCCAGCTTTCTGGTCTTTTTTCCAGCCATGACATTATCTCCCCAGACAATAACTTGGATCCACCTGTATATCAGATGTCAGACGCAGGGGGAAAACAACAACAACAACAACAACAAAAAACTAGTATAGCCACAGGCCCTTTGGAATGTAACTAAAATATGCCTATTAGCTATCTACAAAATGGAGACCCCTCCCTTCAACTCTTCATCTGCACTACTCCAGCCTTTAGGCTGATGACTAGTCAACAACTTGTTTGGCTTTACATGTTAACTCTCTTTTCAGCCACCAGGTTCCAGATGCTAGCATGATGCCAACCAGACTTCCCTGGACAGACAACCCCACCAATGTGTCCTCAAGCTCTGATTCCCCAGAGCCCTGCCCCACTAGGGAAAGAAAAAGGCAGGCTGGGAGTGTGGATCGACCTGTCAATGCCCATGTTCAGTGGGGAAGCAATTATAGAAGCCAGACCTTCCACCTTCTGCATCCCACAATGACCTTGGGTCCATACTCCTAGAGGGTTAAAGAATAGGAAAGCTATTAAGGGAGGGGATGGGATACGGAGTTCTGGTGGTGGGAACTGCGTGCAGTTGTACCCCTCTTATCCTATAGTTTTGTCAGTGTTTCATATATATGTATGTTGATTGCTGGCCTAACAGAGAAAAACTCTGCACTGTGAAAGAAAATCAGGAGTGGTTATATGCAGTTGTGTGAAATTATAAATGTTTACAGGCAATTTAAGTAAATAGGTGGACTTGTGGTTATTTCAGTGTAACTTCCACTTTATTATTTCAATTTTCCAGACTCTTAAGTCTGTCACTGATTCATTTTTAGTAGTTACAATGTGAAAAGGGGAATTAAATATGAGAGAAATATATTGGTTTATTTGTGGAAGATTTATTTCCATCCACCTTTACTGTTACTACTTGACAATAATTACTAATACATCAAATCTGACAGTAGTCTAAATATTAAAAAATTATTAATTAATTTATTTGGCTGGAGACAGAGAAATTGAGAGGAAAGGGAAAGGTAGAGAGGGAGAGCAACAGGGGGAGAGGGAGGGGGAGAGGGAGAAGGGGAGGGGAAGGTTGAGGGGGAAGGGAAGGAAGAGGGGAAAGGTGGGAAGATGGAGGGTGAAGGGAACAGGGAAGGAGAGGGGGAGAGGAGGATGGGGAGAGGAGAAAAGGGAGGGGAAGAGGAGATAGACCAATCTGTGGACCTTCAACACAGCTTCACTACTCATGAAGCTCCCCCCCCCCACAGGTGGGGGCCAGGGATTTGAATATTTGCAACATGTGTACTCAACTGGGTGTGCCCATCCCCCACTCCATCTCCTCTATAAGCCACCTGTGAAAGGTTTTTGGTTTTCTGATCCATTCCCACTTAAAATCTGGTAGAAATAAGCACATCTTATTCACAGCACACCAGCTACATATGTCACCTCACTTAATGCATGACTCACTACTAATGATAGAATAGTGTGACAAACTTGTTATACGAGTTCACTGTGGACGGATTAAGGCCAAGGCCAAACTGAATGAATGACATCTTTGAGACACTTTATAGTTTATCCTTGACCCCAATCTCTGGATTTTAGTAGCTATATATCCACAGCTTCCAGAAAAACAAATGTCAAGGTCAAATTGTGAATATCTAAAATATCAAAATGATACATCCCATGGGCAAGTAGATTATCATTTTGAATGAAAATAGAGATATTATTTTTATTTATATTATGCATCAGGTAGAAAGTAAGACACTTCTAAAAATACAAATTAAACATGAGTTAACAACAATAGCAACAAGAACTCGGAAAATGCCCTCCCTGTTTCAGTCCTATGAAAATTATGAAAGGACAACGCAGTGAAATGACTGTTTTTAATAAGAGGACAAGATTAAATCTAGAGGCTAATTGGGCAAGATCAAAGTTAATATTTATTAACAAAGCCCAAAGCTCATATTGACATCAGTACCAAATATGGGGGACAGGGGAAAACTATCAAGCACTCACCATAATGCATGTAACAGTTTCCTTTGGTGGGATCCAGCTCAATAGCCTTCAAGAAGAATTTTTCAGCCTCACTTTTACGACCCTTAAAAAACAGAGAACATGGAGGATTCAGTAGGAGATCACGAGGGATTCTTCACTTCCTGGGCCCAAATGAAGTCAACTAATATCTACTTGGTTGTTATCAGAAAGGCACTTTGTAGTCTAAACCAAGGTGATCAAGGAGAATATACTTCAAGAGACAAATGAAGCTTAAGTCCTGGAATATACCAAGATTAGAAGCATAGACAGTTCAAGGAAGTGAGAGAAGAGACTTGAGAAGTAGGAGGGGAAAATGAAGACATGATTCTACCAGAAATCAAAGGGTAAGCCAGTTTTGAGGTAAGATAAGAAATACTGTCATTGGATCTAAGCAGTGACACACCAGTACAGCATACACATTACAGTGCTCAAAGACCTGGATTTAAGACCCCTGGTCCCACTTGCAGGGGGAAAGCTTCATGAGTGGTGAAGCTAGTGCTGCAGGTGTCTCTCTTTTTTCTCTCCCTCCTTCTAAATTTCTCTCTGTCTCTATCCAAAAGAAAAAAAAGAGAGAATCTCTCATTTTCTAAGGTATTTTCTTCCTTAAATTTGTCTCCATTTCACTCTTTTCTCCTTCTTAAGAATTAGAACCATTTTAGTTTTTTAAATTATTATGCCCTGTATAGATATATACAAAGGCACAAGTTCTTGGATCTCAGACAACTACTGACTGTTGCCATTCAGGATCAAAGTTCTGCTAACCTAGGGTCTAGTCTAAAGTTAGATCATGTTTCTAGTTGTAATTTTAATTAATTTTATCTTCGGAAGAAAACGAGCCAAAAGTAGAAGCAAGTTTCACATGCAATACATTGCTTTGTACTATGTTCATTTAACCTGGTGTGCCACCTCCCAGCCTCTACCTAATTTTTTACATTCCTTATACTTATGACTCCTTTCCCCTTAAGTCTCTTCCTTACTGTTTATTCACTCATTTTAAATATATATCCTCTTGCAACACTACTTATTTACCCGGCATCTTAGTGGGCAGGACCAATACCAAAGGTTCTTTTACCACTAGCTAGTGGTAACCACATGGCCCGACAATACCTCCTAATTTTTTTTTTCTTTTTAACAATGTTGTGCAGGCGAAAGCTCCTCTTTAATTCGAGTCTCTATGATCTTAAAATTCCCAGCAATATTTCTGACGGCATTTGAATTTCAAAAGAAAACAAGGAGAATCACAAGCATTGGAATGCTTCCTGCACATATCATATGCTCATGAAGTTCGTTAAATATAGCAGAGCGTTACAAGGTTAGGATTCCCTTTGTGTTTGAGTAACTGTAATATAAGTTAGACAGTCTGCCAAATGAGTTAAAGGAACAGATTCTAAGCTGACAAAGCTTAGGTAGTTACGTGATACTCAAAAATTATTTCACCTCCTAAATGTAATCTTCCCTAATGCAAAAGAGATCAAAGGTGGAACAAAGGAATTTTTTCATTTTTTTTTTTTCTGGCAGTAAACCTATTCCATGTAATACTGTAACTATGGCTAGCTGTCATAATACAGGTGTCAAAGCTCATAGAATATATTAACATGAAGAGTGTTAGTGTGGACATGAATTAGCAGTGATGTATCAGTTCTGGCCTTAGTGTTAGTAAAATACTAAGGCAAGTTGATAACAATAAGGAAAACATGTATGTAGGGTGGTAGTGGAGCAAAAGGGGACTAGGGAAGTATTTCAGGCTCTATTTTCTTTCATTCATTCATTCATGCATTCATTCATGCGTTTTCTTTCCTCTTTTTTTTTTTCTCAAACCTAATACTTCTCTAAAATAAATGGCATTTCTTTGAAAACAGGTAGAGGGCTTGGGAGATCACATAATGATTATGCAGAAGACTTTCATGTCTGAGGCTCTGAGACCCCACATTCAAACTCCAATACCACACAGGCTAGAGCTGAGCAGTACTCTGGTGTCTCTCTCTCTGTGTCTCTTTCTGTTTCTCCTGATTTCTCATTAAAACAAATAAATTTAATTTTTATGTGGATACAATGCATTTAATAAAATTATAAACTGTGATACAGTACATACACAGTAATTGTTATATTACCTAGATATGTTTGTAATGAATGCTATCACTTTTTATATACAGTTATTATAGAACACAGAGGTTTAAATGCCAAATATATTTTATATATATACAAATAAAGTGTGTGTGTGTGTGTGTGTGTATAGAATTCCTCAAAAACACATGCTCTGCCTTAAAACCACTGTTGGAAAATGTAGAAAGAACTTGCAGAGGTGATAATAAAAGAAAGATGCAAAATGGAAAGTACCATCACTGAAAGTGCTACAAACGCTATATGCAAAGAAACAAAAGCATCTGTGAACTTTTTTCCACTTAAGCTTTCAAGAGTAGCAGAGAAAAAAATGGTTCCATTTGTCAATGTCATAGAAAACAGGGCAGCAAAATCTTTGTGTTTAGTATATTGGCAAAACATTCGTACATAGCACTGGAAACATGCATCTGGACTAAAAGGATAGCAATCTCTGCTTGCTCAGTAGACTAGGTTATTAAAGGAAAAGACTCTTGCCATCCCTAAATGAAGGATAAACACATCAAGGACTAGAAGAACATTCTTTTTAGGAGAATGAGAGCGCACCCTCGCACTTTGACCTTTATTCATTTAGTCAATTTCCAACTAATGAGGACAATAACATTTTCAAAGGAGGGGACCAGGCCGTAGTGTGCCAGAGTAAGTGCACATAGTACTAAACACAAGAACCAGCTCAAGGATTCCAGTTCAAGCCCCTGGCTCCCCACCTGCAGGGATTCGCTTTACGAGTGGTGAAGCAGGTCTGCAGGTGTCTATCTTCGCCCCCCACCTCCCCCTCCCCCCCGTCTTTGCCTCCTCTCTTGATTTCTCTCTGTCCTATGCAACAACAGCAATAACAACAAGAAGAATAACAAGGACAACAACAACGGGAAAAAAAGGGGGGGATAGGCCTCCAGGAGCAGTGGATTTGAAGTGCGGATACTGACTTGGAGGAAAACACAAAACAAAAAACTAATGGTGTTCTTCTAAACTAAAACACTAAACTAGAAGAAGATATCCAGAAGTCAATCCATTTTACTATAGCAGCAAAACCCATCAGCTATGTAAAAATAAAGTTAACAAATGAAGTGACAGACTGGCATACTAAAAACTATGAGTCAACATTCAAGGAAACAGAGATGTCAGAAAGGGAAAGAGATTGCATGCTCATGGAACCAAAGAATTAATATCACCAAAATAAGCATGAAGGTGGAGCCACACGCAGATCTAATGTCATACCTATCAAGGGACAATCAAATTTCTTTAAAATAATAGAATAAAAGCTACAAAAAATTATCTAGAACTATAAAATCCCTACACCTGTCAAAGAAATCTTGAGAGACAGAACAAGATTGGAGGGACACAGTCTTTTGGTGGTGGGAATGGTGTTTATGTATATTCCTATTAATTTGTAGTCATATAAATCACTATTTATTATGAGTTTAAAAAAAATTTTAAAAGGACAAGACTGGAGGCATCACACTTCTGGATCTTAAACTATTCTATAGAGCTACTATAATAAAAACTGCCTGGTACTAGAACAAAAATAGACATACAGAGAAGTGGAAAATAATTGAAAATCTAGAAATAAGCCACCACAATTATTAACAACTAATTTTTAACAAAGGAACCCAAAACACCAAATGAAAAATGGAGTGTGGGGAATGATGTTGGGAAAACTAAAATGTGCAAACAAATGAAGTGAATCACCATATATCAACATTCACAAAAGTCACCTCCAAGTGGATCAAAGACATTGACATTAGACCAGAAACTCTTCAAAAGCATGGAAGAAAACACTGGTAGAACACTTTATTACCTATGTTTCAGAAATGTCTTCAAAGACTCAAAAACAACAGCAAAGAAAACAAAACCAAAAAATAAACCAATAGGAATACATCAATATGAAAAGCTTCTGTATAACAAACGGCCCCAACAACCAAGGAGAGATACTCTACAAAGTGAGAGAATATTGCTATATTATACTTATTTTAGTGTGTGTGTTTGTGTGTGTGTGTGTGTGTGTGTGTGTGTGTGTGTGTGTGTGTGTGTGTGTATGCAGAGATACAGGGTGAAATATACAGAAAGAGACTAGAGTACTTCTCAGCTCTGGTTTATGATAGTGCTGGGGATTGAACTTGGTACCTCTGAGCCTTAGGCATCAAAATCTTTTGCATAACCACTATGCCATCTCCTTAGCTTGAGAATATTTTTACATAAAATCCTTCAAATAAAGGAATATATAAAGAACTCAGTAAATTTAGCAACAGATAAACGACACCATTAGAAAATGAGGTGAAATGTCCAGCAGAGAAGCAATTAAAGAAGGCAGACCTTCCATGTTCTACACCCCATAAAGAATTTTGGTCCATGGGGGCTGGGCAGTAGTGCACAGGATAAATGCACATAGTACAAAGCATAAGGACCTTTGTAAGGACCCAGGTTCCAGGCCCTGGCTCCCCACCTGTAGGGGTGTTGCTCTCCCCCTCTCTATCTTCCCCTCCCCTCTGTTTCTCTCTGTCCTGTTCTATTAAAAACAAAGAAAGAAAAAATGGCCTCCAGGAGCAGTGGACTCATAGTGCCAGAACTGAGCACAGCAATAACCCTGGAGTAAAAAAAAAAATGGCTCATATTCCCAAAGGGGTAAAGGACCTGGGGAGAGAAGAGGGGGGAAAAAAGTGGGGGGACACACTAGGAAGTAGTAGGTATAACTTAGAAAGGTATACAAGGCAGGACCATAGAAAAAAATAGACATATATATATATTACATATGTACATATAATAATATATTATAAACATTAGTTAGTTATAAAAATAATAGTCACCTCATATCTGTGATCTTGTGAAAACTACTACAGTTTCCAATGAAAGGAGTGGGGAGGCAGAACGCCATTGCTGGAATTATGCCCCAGTTATAATTTTGTAAATCAATATTAAATCACTAATAAAATTTTAATGTAAAAAAAAAAAGTCATCTTGTAAAAAAAGGAGGTGGGGGAAACAAAGATATGGATAGGAACTTCACCAAGGAAGAGATGCAGAGGGCTAACAGACACATGAGAAAAGTGCTTTCAGTTACTGATTATCAGAAAATGCAAATACAGACAACAGTGAGGTGACACAGTAACAACAAATGTTGGGGTGGATGGGGGGCAAAAGGGAAACTTGCATTGTTAGTGCAAAAGTAAATTATCCAATCCTCATATCTGGAGATGTCTCAGAACACTAGAGATAGACTCAACCTCTGACCCAGAAATTTCTCTCCTGGGGATTTACCCAAAAGAAAAACACATATCAGAAGAGATCTGTCTTCAGCAGCACAATTCATAATAGTTGAAACTGGCAGCAACTCAGCTGTCCAGTGACAGATAAGCAGCTAAGAAAGATATAATATAGACATACACAATGGAATACTACTCAGCTGTTAAAAAACTGTGAAATCATATCATTTCCTTTGCCTCATCCTGGATGGAAGTTGAAGACATCATGTTAAGTGAGCTAAGACAAAAAGAGAAGTATTAAACAATCTTACGCAGATGTGAAAATTAAAAAGTAAGGACAGAGAAGGAAAATACGAAGTTAAACTTGGACTAAGTGTGGTGGACTAAAGCAGAGGTCTCCGGGGAAGGGAGAGGTGGAAAGAACCTTGAGGTCTGTCGTGTGATGATGTGAAAGAACATAAGCTGTGACTGATGGGGAGATGAGAAAATGTAGCCATGTCTCAACAACTGCACAATAAACCATGGATCCACCTAATAAAGTGATTAAAAGAAAAGCTCTCTTTGGATAGTGTGCTGCTTTGCCATGTGCACCACATAGGTTCTACCCTGACACACACACACACACACACACACACACACACACACACACACACACACACACACACACACACACTGCACTGAAGGAAACTTCAGTTCTGTGGTCTCTTTCTGCTTCTATCTCACAAAAATAAAAACAAATAGTTTCAGGGAGACGGCTCAGTGAGCATGTGTGAGCATCCCTGGGCTCAACTCCTGGCACAAAATAAAAAGAAAACGAAGAGGCCATTTCTTAGCAGGAGTTTCCTGGTGCCTTGCAGACTATGTGGATATTGTCTGCAAATAAACATTACAGAGCAGTCACTGACAGTGCAGACTCCACATCAAGCACTGTTCCTCATTTAATATATTGTTTGGCAAGTTGGGACACTTGTGGTTTTGCAGAAAATGAAGGAAAAGGGACTGCAGCCAGCTGTGACAAATAAGGGGAACTTAGTTGACGGGCTGTTGGTGATGTCATCTGTGTGACCTGTTTATTTACTTGTTCTTTCATTTTAGTAAGCTACCAAGTTACTTATTGAATATCTATCAATATTAGACCGTGGGGTATAGCCAACACAACACAGCATCTCTGCAGGAAGCATATGACAAACATGTGGCCCTCAAGTAGAGAACTATGGGCAAGAAAGTTCTCCAATTCTCTTCATTATATTTGAGCCCATGGCAAATGTATTGTTGTTCCTCTCTTTCTTTCTGTATTTATCATCCATATATATCTGTCTGCTATCTAGATTAGCATGATCTGGATTACTTATTTTACTGCATGGGCTTCAAAGGCAAATGAGAAGAGTATTTTAGGACTGACAAAGAGAGAAGAACACTTTGGAGTGGGCTATTATAAGTCAGTGCTGTGCCAGTGTCAAAATAAGTGTCTTGAGAACATAATCTAATGTGGTTTGCAGAGAAAGGAAAAGAAAAAAAAAGGTTTCAAAGATATGATGCTTCCATAGAAGGGATTCAGTTCTTGTTATGACAGGCAGCTTTCCAAGAGGTGGTAGTCAAACCAAACTTTCTCCTCCTGCAGTTCACTACACCCTACTAGTGGAATAGGTGATTTATCTACACATAAGTAAGGAACACCTTCAGTTTGTCTGAAGTGTTTTGGTGCAAAATAACAGAGTAAAGGGAGAGAGCAAGGTAAAACCATGAACTGGGTAGGGTGATACTTGATAAGGTAGTCAGGAAAGGCCTCTAATGACATCGGAAAGTTATTGAAGTCAAGGCAAGTCCAACAATAGCCTGGCCGATCTTGAATTCAGGGTCTCACAAAAAAAAGCAAAATGGTAGCAGTGGCCTGGATCCCACAAAGAGTCATAGGAAATGAATGAGAGACAAGGGATATCAGATTTTGCTGGGTCTCATGGGTATTGTGAGCAGTTTGGGACTCATTTTTTTATACAAAGAACCACAGTTTCAGTCCTGGATGACACATGCTTCTTTGACTCCTCATCTCATTAGAATTAGAAAGCAATGTGTTGAGCAGTCTCTGAGAAATAGACAAAGTGTGGAGTGCTTTGTGAATAGTGTGTCGCTTCCCTGTGCAGGTGCCATGCTGACCCTCTCAGTGACACTTCTGCTTAATGTATTTGATGCTGAAGTAAGCACCGGGACTTCCTTTGACTAGGAAAGAACACCATGGAGACTGTTAAGCAGACGTCCAGCATGAAGTCACCTATACTTTCACATACACACGCGGGCCAAACTGACTATAGGGGATGCAGAAGGAAACAGAGCGATGACACAGGATGTTAAGATGAGGAGACAGCAGTAGAAACTGAAGGGAGAGGTGACAAGATTTGGGGTTCCACGCTCTCTCTCCTTCACTCTCTGCCCCTTCTCTGTCTCCCATCAGGGTTATTACAGGATTTGGGGCACCTCTGACAAGTCGAATGCTCCTGGTGGTCATTTTGTTTTCTTTTTTTCTGGTAGAGACCGAGAGAAAGAGAGAGACACAGAGACATACTGCAGCACTGCTTCATCACTCATGAAGCTTCCTTCCTGAAGTGGAGACTAGAAGCTTGAATCCAGGTTCTGGTGCAGGGCAATGCACACACTCTACTGGCTATGCCACCATCCAGCTCCTAGTCTGGAATATCCTGATGGTCAGTGACTGATTACATGGGCAAAGGGACAAATGAAAATAAGAGCCAAAGGTGTTTATGCAGCTTGTGATTTGTGAGCTTCAGCGAGTCCAGGTATAACTTATTCACATGGCAAAGTTAGAGTGAAACAAGTGTCGGTAGGGAGATGCAAGTATAAATTAGTAATAAAGTTCTACTTGATTGAAGAAGTAAAATGGGGTCAGATAAAAGTTCCCCAGTCAAGTCCTGGCAAAACAAAAAACACCTGGTACTTTGCATGAGAAGAAACTGAAACTTACAAGTCTACAGTGAGCCATGGCAACAACAAAAGAGAAAAAGAAAATCCTACATTTTAACCAGATTTCCTATTATCATTTATTATTATTACTATTATATTTTTGCCACGAGAGTTATCACTGGAGCTCAGTGTCTACAGGACTCCATCATTCCCATTCACGTTTTCTTTCCTTTTTTTTTTTCTTTCTGACAGAGAGGATAAGAGACAGGCAGAAGAGAGGGAGGGAAGAAGGGAGGGAGCAAGAGAGTTCTGTAGCATCACTCTTCCACTTGTAAAGTTTCCCTCCTGCAGATGGAGACCAAGGGCTTCTTGTTCTCACACATGGTAATATGTGTGTGCAGCTGAGTGCAGTGTCACTCGGCCCCAGATTGTCAATGAGAGGAAAAAGTACATTTTAAAATGATTACAAAATGCTAGCATCTAAGACAATCTTAGTTATCAGTGACTTGCCTTTCATAAATACTCAAAGTAGTTTATAGTGCAAATACTCATATGTTCTGGGCCTTACCACTCAGCTTTGACATTCTGCATAAAAGTCAGCTTAAAAAAGAAAAAAAAAAAAACCAACTCATTTCTAAATTATTCCAAGAGTGAGTATCTGAGTCACTCAGACTTTCTGTTATATTTCTGTTCTACATCTGTTCACTTGTATATTTTCCCTTAAAGCTTAAAGAGGTCATCCACACATATTGTAATAACATTTCAGGGGAGATAATTAATCTGATAGGATCCAACTACATCTTGGGCTCCATCTGGCCAAATCACTTAAGCTGTTATATTTCATTGCTTGACACCGTTCAATGTCAAATTAAAAGCAACATCTCACCATGACTCCTCTCCATCCATAATCTGGGTGGAGAACAATTTTTAGATACCCTATTCATTTTTCTAAGGAAGCTGGGGGAAGTAGAGACTTAACTTACACTAAATTTATATTTAAGTTTTAGGTAAACCACCCTAAAATTGTACTTATAAATTATTTCCATCACTTTAAATTCTGGCTGTTAAACTTCAGAGGAATGTATAGTGTATCTTTGAGTCACAAACCAAATAGAAAGGACTGGAGAGACAACATAATGGTTACAGCAAAGATTTTTTTGTCTCGAGCTCTGAGGTCCCAGGCCCAATCTCTTTCACCATTTTAAGCAAAACTGAGTATTGCTTTGGCAAAACAAAACAAAAAAAACTTTCTTTATAAAAATGGGGTGTTTTTAATTAAAACAATGAATATTTGCAACTCATTATATTCACACACCATTTTTTTTCTTGTTTTTAAATTTTTAAAATAATTTTATGGGAGGGTAAGGATTTCTGTACAGTTGTTGAAACACGGGATAATTTCTCATCTCCCTGTGATAGGCGTCGACAGAACACACTCACTTTCAACTTAGGTCTTTTTTCACCATTACGCATCGGGGTCTGAAAGCTCCCCCATCCCACCCCACCCCATCCTGCATCAAAGCCCTCCTGCTCTCCATTCCCAGAGTTTTTTGCTTTGGTACAATACACAAGGAAACCAATGAGAGACAGAAATTGCCACTGGCTTGTCATGTTCCCAAACTATAGATGTTATGAGTAGGATAGAGACAAAGGTTATGTGTTTTATTTAGAATGGTTGACTTGACCTGGTCGAAATACATGGGGAAGAGTTTTCAAAGAGACCGCTGCTTCCCTGAAAAATGGGAAAGCTGGGGGCTAGGTGGTGGCATACCTGGTTGAGTGCACATATTACAATGTACAAGGACCCAGGTTTGAGCCCCTGGTCCCCACCTGCAGGGGGAAAGCTTCACAAGTAGTGAAGCAGGGATGCAGGTGTCTCTCTGTCTCTCTCCCTCTCTATCAACCCTTTCCCTCTCAATTTCTGGCTGTTTCTATCCAATAAACAAATAAAGACAATAAAAATTTTTAAAAAAAGAAAGAAAAAAATGGGAAAGCTGTGTATCATCAGTAAGTTGAAGGAGTGAAGGAAACACTCCAAGGAGAAGCACAGCAGAGGCAAAACCCTTGTGTAACAGCACAGAAACACAGCTCAGAGCACAGTGAATGACACCAAGAGGGGAGGAGAGGCTGGCTGGGATCAGGGGCACATACTTCATGAGAGCTGACTTGCAGGAATCCATTGCTCTCTGTTTTTTAAACAGCACTGTAAGGGGAATATATACAAGTTGGAAAGGGAAGAGACAGAATACAGGCGGATGAGCCCAAGATATTTTTTGTAGCAGAACTATTTTTTATTAGAGATTTAAAATTGTTGTTCAGAATTATCAGGTTTCATGAGTATTTTTCATACCCATACTTGGTGCATGTGAGGCACTGCATTCTCCATACAACCTTACTGCTTCCTATACAACCATATTTAGTGCTCAGATTTTATAAGAGACGGTCTGGCTATACTCCGCTTCCTCTCTCTCTTTCTCTTTTGCAAGCTCTTTTGCTTTAGTAATCTGTACTCTGCATATGAGGATAACTATCCAGTAATTGTCTTTTTTTTAATTAAGGGGGTTAATGCTTTACAGCAGAGCCATTGACATGTGCATACAATTTCATTATGTACCAAGCTGCCAAAATTTTCTTCCTCTCCCCCCCTCCCCCAGAGTCCTTTGCTTTGGTGCAATACACCTTCGATTATTGGTATGCTTCTAAATTCTGCTTCTAAGACCCCTTCTGTTGCATTGCTTGACTTTGTAGTCTATTTACATAATCATTGTTTTTCAATGGTTTAATCCCCACTGGTTCCAGCGCTATTTTCCTTCTTCCCACCCCCTATCCTACATACTTCCTCTTCCTGACACTTCCGCCTCAGGAGATATAAAAGTCAGGGCTTTCTAATGAAGAGAGATTTAGAAGAGATTAGATTGTTGAACTGCATCCCCGCTCGTCATTAAAGATTGAACTGCGTTCCCAGCTCAACCATGAGTCCCTGGTTGTCTGTCTCCTGCCCGTGAAGCTAGCCCAGAAAATGGCACCCTGAACATGGACTGGCATTCAATAACTGTCTTTACTTTTCTTTTCTTTCCTTCTTTTTTTTAGGAGAAGGGGAGGTAGGTAGGGAGAGAGAGACAGAGAGACACCTTCAGCCCTGCCTCACCACTCGTGAAGCTTTCTCCCTGCAGGTGGACCAGGGGCTTGAACCTGGATCCTTGTGCACTTTAACCAGGTGAGCCATCACCTAGCCCCTTACCTCTTTTTTTTTTTTTAATTTCTTGATTGGGGGATTAATGTTTTACAGTCAACAGTAAATACAATAGTCTGTACATGCATAGCATTTCTCAGTTTTCAGTATAACAATACAACCCCCACTACATCCTCTGTCATCCTTTTTGGACCTGAACCCACCCCCCCTGACTCCAGAGTCTTTTACTTTGGTGCAATACACCAATTCCAGTTCAGGTTCTACTTGTGTTTTCTCTTCTGATCTTGTTTTTCAACTTCTGCCTGAGAGTGAGATCATCCCATATTCATCCTTCTGTTTCTGACTTATTTCACCAACATAATATTTTCATGCTCCATACAAGATGGGCTGAAAACGGTGAAGTCATCGTTTTTAATAGCTGAGTAGTATTCCATTGTGTATGTAGGCCACAACTTGCTCAGCCACTCATATGTTGTTGGACACCTGGCTATTACAAATTGTGCTGCCAAGAACATATGTGTACATAAATCTTTTTGGATGTGTGTGTTGTGTTCCTTAGGATATATCCCCAGGAGAGGAATTGCAGGATCATAGGGTAGGTCCATTTCTAGCCTTCTGAGAGTTCTCCAGACTGTTCTCCACAGAGGTTGGACCAATTTACATTCCCACCAGCAGAGCAGGAGGGTTCCTTTGATCCCACAACCTCTCCAGCATTTGGTTCTGTTACCTTTTCTGATGTATGACATTCTCAAAGGAGTGAAGTGGTATCTCACTGTTGTCTTCATTTGCATTTCTCTGACAATCAAAGACTTGGAACATTTTTTCATGTGTTTCTCGCCCCTTACCTCTTTTTTCACATAGTTTAGTCACCTCCAATTCCACCCATTTTGTGCCAATGATACAGTCCCATCCCATTTTATTGTAGTGTTCCATTCTGTATATATCCTACAACTTAATCTGGGGTTTTAAGAACAAGTGATACCAGTGATAATGGAGGTGAAGATTAGTGGCCTGACATGATAAAGACTCCGTTCATGCAAATGGTATTACAGGATGGATAGGAGCAAAAGGGTGTCTGTCATATGGGAGATGGAGGATGCCAAGATGACCAGGAACTCCTTGACTATGAAACCCAAGGAAAGGTTGTGAAAAATGGGGACAGATCAGGTTCAGGGAGTAAGGAGATAAACTCAGCTCTGAGAACTGCAGGGACTGACATCGTTGTAACACATCTGACATGTTAAAGGTGTGGTGAAGTGTATCAGGTTGGTATTGTAAGAAACTAGCGGTAATCCATTCTATCAAATGCTGAAACCCATCCATTGGATTCAGTGACACAGAAATCACTGGTAACCTCAGTAAGCATGGAATAATGAATTGATTTTGAAGTCAGAGTAGTGGCTGGAGGTTTGGGAGGCAGAGGTAAGAAATACCACTCTGCCACCACTCTGTCAACATATCTGGTCCTGAAGGGAAAGGCAAGGGACAATGTTAGTGACTAGAGTGGTGAGACACAATAAGCACTTCCAAAAAGAAAACAAACTCCAAATCAAAAGATGAATCACAGCTAGGCATTTAAGTTAATGCCTAGGTATTTTATTCCAAAGCTCCCTTGACAATTAGAAGGGAGGAAACCCACCCCCAAACCCAGTACTCAAAAGTCTGAGGTAACTCTCCAATTCAAATTAGATTAAATTGCTCTAGATTTTTTTTTTTTTTTGGCAAGCCACACATATTTGCTACTGAAGAGAAAGTACAGATTGATTGCCAAAGTGATCATATGCTCAAGGAATGGGGAATGTTTGTCCCCAGTATGGTGACAGTGGAATTCTTTAAACTGTATCTTTTCATCCGTCCCTTTAGTACTCTTTGGGGGTGCCATTTCCTAAATGAACTTACCTTTAATACTTTCTCTAATCAATTTTCTTATCAACACAATAATAATATTAAGTTGTGAATTCTCAAGGGCTTTCTAACAACTCTTACTTGCTATTTTTGTTACCATACTTAACATATGCATTCTATTGGGTTGAGAGAAAAGTCATGACATATTTTTCTATGCAAAAAAATGTGCCACAACTTTCCTGACAATCCAATAGCTACCCTTTGTTACCTTCTACTCCAATTACCAAGCCCTTTAGAAGAACAGTTTCATTAACACTTAGCCAAGGGTGAAATGCACACATTGGGGGCCTGGGAGGTGGCATACCAGGTTAAGCGCATACAATATTAAACACAAGGATCCATGTTCAAGCCCCAGATTCCCACCTGCAGGTGGGATGCTTCACAAGTGATAAAGCAGGTCTGCAGGCGTCTATCTTTCTTTTTCCCTCTCCCCCACCCCTCAATTTCTCTCTGTCCCATCCAATAAAATGGACAAAATGAGTATCATGAGCAGTGGATTTGTAGCGGTGGCGTGATAACCCTGGAGGTTAAAAAAAAAAAAAGCCACCAGGATCAGTGGATTCCTAGCACCATGCCCAGTGATAACCTTGCAGGCAATAAAAATAATAAAAATATATGTACACATTATAGTTGGGCATAAGTATATGCTTTCTGGTGAGTCAAGGTGATTAAATCCTGAAACTTGAATGGCACTCAAAAAGTTAAGACTCGGAGAGCTGTGTTCAAGTCCCCAGTTCCTATTTGGGGTGGGGGGGGAAGTTTCATGAGTGGTAAAGCAGTGTTGCCAGTGTTTCTCCCTCTCTATCTCCCACTTCCCTTTCAATTTCTTTCTGTCTCTCTCTCTCTCTCTCTCTCTCTCTCTCTCTCTCTCTCTCTCTATATATATATATATATATATATATATATATTAGACCCACTGCCATTGCAGCCAACATCTGCTCCATATAATACAGGGGGAAGGGGGAGGAGAAGGAAGCACCATGTTCACTAACAATCTGTGGTCATAAGATAGTGCCACAAGTTCAGAGGGGATAGTCTAGAGCAGAAACTTTTAGGTGGAAACAGTGGTTAGTATAGTCTGTTTGGAGGAGTAAGCGTAATCGGAAAGTATCAGTGTTAGCTACTAGCCAGAGCCCTAGCCATTTTCTTCTTTTTCAAGGCCAGTGAGTGCTGTGAGTAGTCCTTCAATCTCTCCATCTCAAAGAGTTTAGCAAAAGCACAGGAAGTGGCCCTGTTGGAAGGTCCATCTGAAGCTAGCCTTGGCTCTCAAAGTGCAGAGTTGCTGCAGAAGTTGAAACCTCCTGGAGATGGTTAGGGCAGCTAATCTGTGGGTGTGGAAAGGCTGGCACCCCAATAACAGCTGTTTTGCAGCTGTGCAGCAAAGGAGAGCAAGAAGTCTCCAGAAACCATAGAAGGTAGCAGAAGGTAGAAGGGAAGGCAACCTTGGTGTCCTCATTTGTCACTTGCACACAGATCCAGGTACTCTCACAAGAGATGTAAACAGATGTAAAACCTTCCTCTTTTTACACACACACACATACACACACACACACACACACTCTGCTCTTTTGGTAGAAAGGTTTGGTAGTAAAAGCTGGATAAGAGCAAGGGACTGGCTCACTTTAATGATGGCCTTTTTGGTCACTACCAGGCTACCCTATCATCTGGGGCTCTAGTCAGGGAATCCTTGGATTCCCGCATAGGTATGATAGGCCTAGACCTCTAACAGATCCCTCTTTCCACCATCACTGGTCACTTCCATCAGGAATATCATCAGGAGTTCGGTGTTAGCACAGTGGGTTAAGCGCACGTGGAGTGAAGCACAAGGACCAGTGTAAGGATCCCGGTTTGATCCCCAGGCTCCCCATCTGCAGGAGAGTTGCTTCACAAGCGGTGAAGCAGGTCTGCAGGTGTCTGTCTTTCTCTCCTCCCCTCTGTCTTTCCCTCCTCTCTATTTCTCTCTGTCCTATCTAACAATGACGACAGAAATAACAACAATAATAACCACCACAACAATAAAAAACAACTAAGGGCAACAAAAGGGAAAATAAATAAATATATAAAAAAGGAATATCATCATCAGCCCCCTTGTGGGCCACTATAGGACCTTGTCCTCATTATAAAGTAGAAAATCTAGGGACTGGCCCCAGGAAGGAAGACTGAGTCATCCTACTCTGCCACTCGAGGAAGACTGGTCCTGAAATAAATGCAGCCTAGAATGTTCCCAGCTGTGACCATGAACTATGAGCTCAGACTAACAGGGACTCAGGGGCTGCGAAGGCTTCTGTGCTAAATATGAATATACATGGGG
Organism: Erinaceus europaeus; assembly: GCF_950295315.1. NCBI lineage: Eukaryota > Metazoa > Chordata > Mammalia > Eulipotyphla > Erinaceidae > Erinaceus > Erinaceus europaeus. The sequence continues at coordinate 85,724,042 of NC_080166.1, forward strand.
CCTGGCCAGGTGGATGGGATAAAAACTTAATTTTATTCATGTATTTTCTTCAAAATTGGGAGCTACTCTCTGCCCTGACCCAGCTTTCTAGGTCAATTCTCAGCTCTAACACCATCTTCCCAGACAATATTGTTGTCCAACTCCACATTAGCTATCAAACTCAAGCAAAAACTAAGAAAGACATGCGCCCCTAGAACACACCTAAAGCTGACTTCTTCAATTCTTTCCACCCTAAGATCCCTGATTTTGTCTGCTTTATCCTGACTTTTTAAAAATTCTTGTTCATTTATCATTTTGTCTTGCTTTATATCTTACTGCCATTTTAGTCACCAAGTTGCAGCTACTACTATGAATCCCTCCTGACTTCCCTTGGCAGATAACCTCACCTCTTCACAGCCCTACCACACTAGGGAAAGATACAAACAGGCTGGAGATATAGGTTGACCTGCCAATGCCCATGTTCAGTGAGAAGCAATTACAGAAGGCAGAACTTCTACTTTCTGCACCCAAAAAAAGGATTTTGGTCCATACACCCTGAGAGGGAAAAATGCTGAGGGAAGATGACTACACCCAATTCCATCAGGACCCAGAGAGAGAAGAGGAACAAAAGAAAGGACATTTGGATGTAGAGTGTAAGAGTGACTTAGAAAAGAAGAGAAGGCAGGACCATAGGGGGAAAACAAAGGGTAAATACATATAAATAGAGACAGTTACAGAAATAATAGTCAACCCATATCTGTAACCTTGGGAGAACTGCCATAGCCTCCAATGGAGGGAATGGGGGATACAGAACTCTGGTGGTGGGAACGGTGTGGAATTATACCTCTATTATCTTAGAACTTTGTAAATCAATACTAAGTCACTAATAAAAATGAAGGGAAAAAAAGTCAAAGTTTTGATAGTAAAGGATGGAGAGGGTTGTTTAACTTAGTTAAATAGAGGCTTCTTTGATGAATTAACCGAGGTACTGAAGAGACTGCTAGACTCAGTAAGAGAAACCTGTGTTCCACAGTGGCTCTCACACCAAGAAGGTGAATGACCAAGGAAGGCCACTAATTTCAGCCAACTGCATTTTCTTTTATTGTCAACCAAAGGTCTTTAGTTTATGGAAATATACTGGTCACAATTCTCTGTGTTAAGGGATACAGGCTAATCTGGGAAAGGTGTCTGTTTTGTCATGCTTGCAACCCAGGGTCAGGCTCCCAGTTCCCATAGCACTGGGGAAAGCTTTAGTGCTTTGGTCCCTCTGTGTCTATCTGAAATATTCTGCCCAGAGCAGTGAAATCCCAGATATGACAAGACAAAGGGGCCGGCAGTGGCATACCCAGTTAAGCGCACATATTACCAAGCTAAAGGACCCAGGTTCAAACCCCTGTGGCCCACATGAGTGTCGAAGAAGTCTGCAGATGTCTCTCTTTCTCTCCCTCTCTCTATTTGACATACTGCTAAGTGAAATTAAACAGTTGCTAAAGATGTTCCTTTTATTTTCTTCTGAAAGTACATTCAAGGCAAAGTTGCCTCTTAAGGTAGTCTACCCTAGAGAATTCCTTATAGCAATATCCTAAGATATTTTACATATGTGTGCATGAGTTTTACTGTGCTTCTAACAAGTTCTGTGCTTTGCTTATAACAGCTCTGTCTCTACCTACTTTTCCAGTGTAATTACAGGAACACCCACCTCTGGTTTGCACAGACAGGCCATTGTTACCCTAATTTCTTATTTACCACTCTCAAGTATTTGCCTAAATTAGAGGAGCTAAACAATGGCTTGTCTAACCCTGCATAATCCCACCAGAGGAAATTACTGGGCTTCATTAGCAACATCAGCAAGGCCTCCCCCACTTTCTGTTCCTACACACTCCCTCAACAGCCAGGCCATTTACAAAGACACCCTTTCACAGTACAAGACCATGGGATATTTGTCAAGCACAATTAAGTTTCCATTCATCGTCTCTATTTCCCAAAAGGCATTTTTCAAGTGGTCTGTTGTCTGAGCACACTGCAATTCTACTTTCTCTTTCTAAACTGCACAATGAAGTTACACTGTGGAGCAGTTACTGTGTCCCAGGTACTGTTTCCAAGACTTGATGTGACTCACAGTGACTCCCTGTAGTACACTGAGGATATTATTATCACCCATTTCACAAAGTAAGAAACTGAGGCACACAGATGCTCAGCACCTTGCCCAGAGAACAGAAGCTTGACTTAGCAGAGACGGTTTTCAAATCAAGATAATATGGCTTCCCACCTTGTGCTATCACATCGCAAAGTTTACTACAGGGAGTTAATCTTTTTTTTTTTTTTTTGCCTCCTGGGTTACTGCTGGGCTCAGTGCCTGCACCATGAATCCACTGCTCCTGGAGGCCATATTTTTCCCCTTTCGTTGCCCTTGTTGTTGTAGCCTTGTTGTGGTTATTATTGTTATTGTTGATGTTGTTTGTTGTTGGATAGGACTGAGAGAAATGGAGGAGGGGAAGACAGAGATGGGGAGAGAAAGAAAGACACCTGCTTCACTGCCTGTGAAGGGACTCCCCTGCACGTGGGAAGCCCAGGACTGGAACCAGGACCCTTATGCTAGGAGCTTTGTGTCAAGTGCGCCTATACCTCTGTGCCACTGCCCGACCCCCAGGGAGTTAATCTTTAAAGATTAGCTTTAGAAAGAAAAGGCTGATCTATAGATCCATAGATGCATGTGCTAGAAACTGCTAAAAGGACCCTTTATGCCCTATAGATGGTGCTGAACAGTGCTGGTAATATTAGCAGGAATATGTGACCAGAAACTTGGAATAGGCTGACTTGACCAAGTATTCCCTCCCCCTACACCTTCCTCACAGAGTGCAGAAGAAGGACCAGACTGTAGGACAAAGTGGGACAGTGGGAGTATCTTCCCCTTCCACCTGGCTTGAGGTTACTCCATGCTGATGTGCACACCAGAAGATAATGACTAAGGTTAATCATAACAACATGGGGAGGGGCTCTGAGATGTGAGAAACGAGAATGGCTTAGCTCTATCTATCTATCTATCTATCTATCTATCTATCTATCTATCTATCTACCTATCTATCATAAGACCTATCTATCATAAGACCAGGTGGGCTGGGTGACAAGAGCCATTCAGCCCTGAAGGCCTATGCATTTCTATGTGTGTATCTCCCTTTCCTATCTTTGCTCTGCTTCCATAAATGCTCACCCTCTTTGAAACCTGTGATTCTTTACTGTTGACATCTGTTTATGACCCAATCACCAAAGTTCAAAGGGGACCCCTAGACCCTCTGCCCTGCTTTACCTGCAATACAGGCACCCATTTATGCATGCAACATTCCCCGAAAACTTTGAGAGTACCCACTATGTGCTTAGTGTCATGTTTTTGCACTGGATAGCTGATGATGAAATGAGGTGATTCGAATTCTGACAGACTGAGTAATGTCCCAATGGCTCTGAAGATGTGCCCCTATCTATTGTAAAATAATACTCAACAGGGCTCCTGGTAGACATATGCAGAGGTCATGCAGAAAAAGCAGAGGCCAATGTATTCATTCTGCTGGTCTGAGTCAGGGGAGGTCTCAAGAAGGAGGTGGCATTCTTCAGCTGGCTCACAGATGGAGGAGAAGTTGGCTAGGCATCACAACAACTGACTATCTTGTGAGTCCAAGTCCTGGTGGCTTAAAAGTTCTCTTTTCAAGATCCAAATTAAGAAAATGATTTAGCAACTCAGAGTCATGGACACTTTCTTTCTGGTTTTAATGACATTAAAAGAATCTGCAGCTGGCAAGGGTTGATTTGACATCACACAATGCAAAACAACATCTATTTCACAAGATACGGTTATTTAGTATCCAAACTTTCCAAATGTCTACTTTCTGCCAGAAGAATGCTTTCTGAGTCACTGAAAAAATAATTCCTTTCTATGAATTACCAGAAAAAACATCATAAGTCTAGTAGCAACACCATTCCTTTCAAATCTAGAGTGTGAAGAGCTTGGAAGTGGTAGGCTATGGGAATATTTAACTCAGAAGAAAGGGAAACACACACAGAGGGAGAGGGAGAGGGAGAGGGAGAGGGAGAGGGAGAGGGAGAGGGAGAGGGAGAGGGAGAGGGAGAGGGAGAGGGAGGGAGAGGGAGAGGGAGTGAGAGGGAGAGGGAGAGAGAGGTAGAGAGAGGGAGGAACAGGGAGGGAGAGGGAGAAGGAGAGGGAGAGGAAGAGGGAGACAGAGAGAGGGAGAGGGAGGTAGATGGAGGGAGAGGGAGAGAAAGGGAGAAAGAGGAAAAGAGAGAGGGAGGGAGAGGGGAGGAGAGGGAGGAAGAGGAAGGGAGAGGGAGGGAGAGGGATGAAGAGGGAGGAGAGGGAGGGAGAGGGAGGGAGAGAGAAGGGGAGGGAGGGAGAGAGAGATAGGGAGAGGGAGAGAGAGAGAGAGAGAGAGACCGAGCAAATGGTCAGAGGCTGGCATGCACCCAGCAGAATGAGTCTGTACGCATAAATGCATATGACAGGCTTATAGCCCAAACTGGATCATTCCCAAGTGCTAGGAGCACAGTGTGCTGGCTGGAGCATACACATATAGATCTTGGCATCATTACAAAATAGAATCCCTTTCTTCCAGCGTGAGAAAATGTGTAATATCACAGCAAATGTGGGCCACTAGTAGGGTAAAACTGAATACCGAGGTGCCATGAAGCTCGACAACAGAGAATCTGAACTTCTTTGCCCTTGGGTAGACAAGTTAATAACAGCGTTGCTCAGGGCTAAATTATTACTGTCAAACATCTCAGGACTTCTTGACCTGGGGAGGAAAATATGTGAGATGAAAGCTGCACAGGATGCACCAACCTCCCAAAATGCCTTCCATTGCATTCCATGATTTTATTGACACCTATGTTAGCAGGTGTACCTGTGAGATCTAAGAAGGACAGTGTTGACACTCCCAATCATGAAAGCAATTTAACCTAAGGATACAGGAGTGTGCATGAGGGCAGTGCAGTTCACTTGACGTAATTTCTTGTGCAACCACAGCAAAGACATAGCAGCCTTGAGAAGACACATGTTGACCTTCTAGTCAACTTCCCAAAATGGAACCATGTACATTAGGAGGTAAATGATACTGTGAAACATGCACACAGCATTTTACATATGGGATGGGGACATACAGGCTATTAACTTACTAACTCATGTAAATCACCTTTCATTTTAAAGTAAGTTGGTGTTATAAGAAGAGTAGTACTGACAGAGAGGAAAGAGCACAGGTTTGGGGGTGAGTGAGACCTGAGTTTGTGTCACTTGTGGCGGCGGCGGGACGCACAAAAAGGAGGTTTGGAGCAGAAAGGGAACACAATCCTTTATTTGTGCTGGCACCTCTGAGTTGGGTGAGAGAGCAGCAGTTTGGGCCACGTGGAGGTAGCAAAAATGGCCGCCTCGCACAGCAACCTTCCCTGCGTCTAATCACTGAAGTGAAAGGTGGGCAAAAGAGAGCGAGGGGCAGAAGAAGGGCTTTTATGGGAATAGCTCTCATGAGAATGAGAAGGGGGAGGAGTAACCATAGCATTCCAGGGTAGGATAATAACTCTCCTGGGAATTGGAAGCCAGAGGAGTAACCAAAGCACTCCAACTATCTCGGGGAAATAGACAATGCCCTGAGGGCACAACATGGCGGAACAGGCACTCTGAGAATGTCCCAACTCTCGTGGGAACTAGCAATAGCCTGAGGGGGCAACATGGCAGATGTGACTGCATCTGCACAATATCCCAGCAAGTTGGACTATCTCTTTGGGTGAGTAACTACAACAACTGGACTACTTGAGCAGGTGGGTTAATATTTATAACTTCAGGATCATAATAGTGATATCTCCAGGAAAACTCAGTTCTTGTCTGTTCTTCTTTTCTGCTGAGTATATTATCCCTTTAACCAAATGCATATTCTACTCTATGTGGAACTTGAAGCAGGTTTTATTCTCCTTTCTCTGCATCAAGCCAACACTCTATTTTTGGCATGCATCTTCTTGTAAATCTATAATCTCTCCCCTTACCCCTCCAAAAAGAAAGAAAGAAAGAAAAAAAGAAAAGGAATGTTAAGTGATATTGAGGCAAGCTAGTTAGCTAGATAGGGAACAAAGGGAAAAGGGTACATTATTGTTCACACACACACACATATCGGAGAAGTCATGACACATTTTTGGATAGAAAAACAGAAAAAAGATATGCCATGACTTTCCTGACAAATAAATAAATAAATATATATATATACATATATATATATACATATATATATATATATTTGGGGTGTGTATATATATATGTGGGGTAGACAAATATATATATGTATATATTTGGGATATATATATTAGAATATCACCAGAAAGAAGAAGGACAAGGTGACAGTCCTAAAAGAAGATCTATCTCTATCAATTGTTTTATTGAGTTAGGTCCTTTATAACACAGTTTTTCAAATAGATTCCTGAATTGTTAAATTTAAATATTTTAAAAATGTATTACTTTGGGGTATGCAATTACTTCCTTCTATAATTATAATTAATAAAAATAAAAAAAACATAGGGGGCACAGTCTGACATGGGTTTAAGACAATCAAAGGTTTATTTCATGGCAGTTATTTAGGTGTATTAAAGAGGTTAAGTATCGACTAGTCATTATGGGCAGAAAAGCATGAGTTTTTGAAGCTAAATTTAGCTATATGCTAAAGAAACAGAGAGGAACATACAGAAAGAGAAAATAGAGTACTGCTCATCTTTGGATTATGGTAGTGCTGGGGGCTGAACCTGGGAGCTGACAGCCTCAGGCATGAAAGTCTGTCTCCCTGTCCTAAAAGGTCTTAACTTTCTATGGTGAAGGACTTGACTAGAATATTTTCCTAGAGCTGTGGCAAAAGGTTACTTTTTTTTTTCCTTTGTCTAATTTATTTCCTGTCAAAGTTGGAAATTGGGAAGAGCTATGGAAACAGATAACTTTGTGAAAGTTATAGGGCAGAGACAGAAGCCAAAACAAGGACTAACATAAAATTTAATGATTATAGAACTCCCCCCTCATCTACACCTTACCAGAACAACAACAGAGTTCCAGTATATTAGTCCTTTAGTGCACATGAAAGAGTTCTAAGACACAGTCTCTCAGACAGAGTATTAAGGGAAGCCTAATAAGAGAAGAGATTAAAAACAAGAAAATCTGAAAACTGTAGCAACAAGAACTAGAGCAAACACTATAAGCAATGTGAGAAACTCTTAGCCAGATTAACATAAGTCTTCACATTAAAGACTAATTTATTTGAATTTATATTACAAATTCAACATGTCCAGCATTCAAGAAAAATGACACGGCATGCCAACTGGAAAGAAAAATGTCCAAAAAGACCAAGAAAACACCAGAATAAGCCTCAGATGTTGGATACAAAACAGATGATGGGATTTTCAGGAAGGAAACATAAAATAACTGTGATTAGTATGTTAGCAGTTCTAATGAAAACAATAGACAATATGCAAGAACAGATGAATTCATGTCAGTAGGGAGATTTTTTCTAAAAATTAAAGGAAAATGTTAAAAAAAATCAAATACCATTGTTACAGAAATTAAGAATGCATTTGATGAGATCAGAAGACTCAGCACAAAGTAAAAATCACTTAGATTGCATATTGGTCAATAAATGTTTCCCAAGCTGAAATAATAGTGAGGAAAATAAATAACATGCATAGAACATCCAAGAACTCTAAGAAAATTTCAAATATATAATATGCCTAACTGGAAAATTAGAAAGGAATTAAAGAGAACAAACACAGGAAACATTTAAAGGAAAGAATGAAGAACTCTTCAAAATTACTGATAAATACCAAAGTGTAGATGCAGAAAACTCAGAGAACACAAAGCAAGATAATGCCAGAAAATGATAAGCTTTGATATATTATATCCAAACTATAAAAAGCCAAGGACAAGGAAACAGTCTTGAATGAAGCAAAAAGCACCTTGCTTATAGAACAGTGAGTCAAGATTATAGTGGCCTCCTCGTCGGAAATCATCAAGTCAGAAGAGAGTAGAGTAAAATTGTTTGAACAGTAACAACTTCACAAGTCTAGAATATATTTTTTTCCTCCAGGATTATTGATGGGCTTTGGTGCTGGCTCTACAAATCCACTGCTCCTGTGGCCATTTTTTCCCCTATTTTTCAATTGGAGAGGAAAAAGAGAAATTGAGAAGGAAGGGGAAGATAGAGAGGAAGAGAGAAAGAAAGACACCTGCAGACCTGCTTCACCACTTGTGAAGTGACCACCCCCGTCCCCCCACCTACCACAGGTGAGGAGCCGGGGGCTTAAGCCAGGCTCCTTGTGTGGGTCCTTGGGTTTCCTACTATGTGCACTCAACCTGGTGCATTACTGCTTAGCTCTCTCCCCACCCCACCCAGTCTAGAATTTTCTATGAGGAAAATTACTTTAAAAAAGTGAAGTAAGGGAGTTGGGCAGTATTGCAGCAGGTTAAGCACAGGTGGCACAAAGCGCAAGGACCGGCATAAGGACCCCGGTTTGAGGCCCCAGCTCCTCACCTGTAGGGGAGTCGCTTCACAGGCGGTGAAGCAGGTCTGCAGGTGTCTATCTTTCTCTCCCCCTCTCTGTCTTCCCCTCCTCTCTCCATTTCTCTCTGTCCTATCGAACAATAATGAAATCAGTAACAACAACAATAACTACAACAATAAAACAAAAGGGCAACAAAAGGGAATAAATAAATAAATTTTTTTAAAAAAAGTGAAGTAGACTTCCAGTCCTTGAACCTCTGGGGCACAGCTCATTTTCCTGCATGCTTCTCTCAACCCATACCATTTAATACTGCAGAGCTCAACCAAATCAATGCAACCAGTATTTCCACATGTTTCACTTTGGACTATGTCCAGAGACACCAGCTGTGGGATGCCAATCCTTCATCTCTATTACTCCAGTGAGACCTTTCCTAGATCATAGCACTCCTGAATTCCATTTCAGGTAGCACACTTCCTAACAAAGCCACAGAACCTAGATACAGACCAGGGCCCCTGAGATAGAGCACATGTGCACATTTGTCCATAAGGTAGGGGAAAATATACCTGAAAGTAAAAGTACACAACAGTTTTCAGTGGCTTAATAAGTATAGCAAGCAAGTAGAAAGAACTAAAAAAGAAAAAAAGACACCATAAAGTACTTAATCAAATAGTTTCTACTTACACTTAGATACTCTCCTTACCTATTTCCTATTTTAACTCCCCACATTCACTCCAAGGCTAATTTTGTCAGACAAAGTAAGGACTACAAAAGCTGGATAAGACAAGACTGGCAAACCTTAATGATGGCTCTTTTGATCACTACCCGGCCACCTCATCATCCATGGCCTTAGTCATGGAATCCTAGGATTCCCACATAGACATAATGGGTCTAGACCTCTAACAGATCCCTCTCTCCACTGTCACTGGTCATCTCCATCAGGAACAACATAATGGACCCCTTTGTGGACCTCTATAGGATCTTGCCCTCAATGTGGAACAATAATGGTAGGGAATGTCCCATTCACCAAAGGGAGGTTGAGTCAACATACTCTGCTACTCAAGGAAGATGGGTCCTGAAATGAGTGCACACTACAGTGTTCCTAGCTATGACCACAGAATGTGAGCTCAGACCTGTAGGGATGCAGAGGTCACACAGGCTTCTGTGCTTAATATGGTTACCAGATAAAATTGATGGGATTTACACTTAACACTATTTATATACTTTCCCCATATTTGGGAGCTACTCTCTTCCCTCATCCAGCTTTCTAGTCCTATTTACAACTCTGATGCCATCTCCTCAGACAATACCTTTAGCCCACCTGCATATTAGCTGCCAGGCTCAGGCCAAAATTTATAGTCATGAGTCCCTTGGACTATACCTAAAATACAACTACGAGCTTTTTCCAAAATGATGACCCAAAATCTCATCTGCTATATTCCTACCTCTAGGTTACTGATTATTAAACAATTTGCTCTACTTTCTATCTTAATGCTTTCTCAGCCATCAAGTTGCAGATGCTACCATGACAGCAACCTGAATTCCTAGGGCGGATGACCTCACCTATGTACCCTGGAACCCTACTTCTCCAGAGCTCTGCCCCACTAGGGAAAGATAGAAACAGCTGGGAGTATGGATCCACCTGCCAATGCCCATGTTCAGTGGAGAAGCCATTTAAGAAGCCAGACCTTCCACCTTCTGCAGCCCATAATGATCCTATGTCCATACTCCCAGAGAGATAAACAATAGGTAAGCTATTAAGGGAGGGGATTGGATATGGAATTCTGGGGATGGGAATGGTGTGGAAATTATCCTACCATCTTGTTGATCATTATTAAATTTTAAAAAGTCAAGTAGAAATAAGGATTTTCTTTATTTGCCTCTAGGGTTATTGCTGGGGCCTGGTGCCTACACTACGAATCCACTGCTCCTGGGGGCTCGTTTTCCCTTTTTTTGCCCTTGTTTATCATTGTTGTTGTTGTTATTATTGTTGTTGGACAGGGCAGAGAGAAATTGAGAGAGGACCGGAAGACAGAGAGGGGGAGAAAAAGACACCTGCAGACCTGCTCCATGCTTGTGAAGCAACCCCTGAGGCAGGTGGGAAGCCAGGGCGAACTGGGATCCTTCGCAGGCCCTTGCGTTTTGCACCATGTGCACTATGACCTGGCCCCCGAAATAGATTTTCTAAACAAATAAAATAGAGGGAATTCAAATTCAGACTGGCAAGATAGCTCACTTGGATAGAATGTTTGTTTTGTCAAGCACATGACTCAAATTTAAGCTTGGTTCCCACTACCTTGAATGGAGTTTCATAATTTTGGTGTCTTTTGCTCTCTCTCTTTCTATCTGAAAGAAGTTAGCTTCGAACAGTAAAGCCTCAGTGATAACAAGAAAAAAAGGAGGGGGGGAAATTAACATGATTACTCAAATCAATGTATAAAATGCAATACACTTTCCTTATAAAAATCTCAAACACAAGAATAATAGAAAGAAATTACATGAATATGTTAAAGTCCATAGTTTATACCATAATATTAATAAAAACAGTGATAGACTGAAATATTTCCTCTGCAGTAAGAAACACAACATGAAGACTTTTACTGTCACTATTTTTATTCCAGATCAAGCAAACTAAATAAACATCATTCAGATCAGAGAATCACAAGATACAAAACCAACATTCAACAACTGGATGTTTTTTGATATTCTAGGAATAAAAAAACACCAAAAGGAATTGTTAATCCCATTTATAATAATAGCATTAATAGGATTAAAAATCAATCTATAGTTGAATTCATACAGAATCTCAACAAAGCTCAAATAGTTGTAACGATCATGAGAAAGATATGGGTGGAGGCCACCAGCTTTCTGAGTTTAAAAACCATTTTTTAAATAGTCAATTTTTTAAGTAGTAAAGAGAGTATGGTACTAACTCAATGAAACAAAACTAAGAGTCCAGAAACAAACTCTTATGTATATGACCAAAGCTTTTAAAATGAGAAGAGGATAACCCCTTCAGTAAGTAACTTTGTATAAATAAATAAAAGTGAATGAAAACTGGCTATCAGCAAACCAATTAAGTTGGGTACTTGACTTATTCTATATACAAAAAATGAATTCAAAATGGACAAAAATCCTAAAAATATGTGCCTAAAACTGTAAAGTGCAGAAAGGAAAATAAACAAAAAAAAAGCTCATTGACAATAGAATTTAAATGATTACTTAAGTGAGATATAAAAATCACAGGAAACAAAAGTAAAGATAGATGAATCAGATTTTATAAAACTTAAGGACTCTGGGAAGTAAATTAAAAAAGCAATCTGTGGAATTGGATATAGCATTTCCAATATATCTGGTAAAGGTTAATTGCAAGTATGTATAAAGTCTAAGTCATTAAAAAATAATTCAATTAAAAACAGGTAAAGGACCTCAAATTTTTTTCCAAAAGAAGATATTCATAGAAAATGGTGCATGGCATCACTGGCCTTTATAGAACTGCAAATCATCTCACACCTATTAGGATGCGGGGGTTGGGGGGGGGGAGAGAAAAAAGCAGTATTGGTGAGGATATGGAGATACTGAATTCTTTATACCTTGCTTATGGAGACATAAAATAGTAAACAGTTGATTATCTGCTATGGAAACAGTACAGAGATACCTCAAAGACATAAAAATAGACTTATTATGTGATTCAGCAATCTCAATACTGAATACTGATCCATAAAAAGGAGAATCTTGACATTCTACTTGGGCACCCATGTTCACTGCAGTTTTAATTGCATAGCTAAGAGGTGGGAGTAAATTAAATGTCCATGAGTGAATGAATGTGTAAGGTGGATTTGTTGTCTGCCCAATACATTGTGTTATTCAGCCTTAACAAAGAAGGGAATCTTTTATATGCTACAGCATGGACACCACACTAAATGATGACAACCACAAAGGAGAAATGCCACAGGATTTCACCTATAAGAACTATATAGGGAATTGTGGTGGTATACTTGGTTACGTGCACAGACTACAGCACGCAAGGGCCCAGGTTCAAGCCTCAGATTCCTACTTAGAGGGGAAAAGCTTCATGAGTGGTAGAACAGAGCTGCAGGTCTCTCTCTCTCTCTCTCTTTCTCTCTCTCTCTCTCTCTCCCCCCTTCTCAAACTCCTCCTTTGTTCTTTACTTATCTCTGGCTCTATTCAATAAGTAAATAAATAAAAATTGAAAAGTTATCTAAAGCAGATACATTCCTAGAAATGGAAAGTAAAACTGTATTGTCAGGGGCAGGTAACTAGCAAGGTTCTAATTCACGTGTGTTCAAATCCCGAGAAAGGGCCATGGTAGCACCATATTCCATCCCAAATCCCGAATCCTGCACCAGCGGCTCCGAGGCACAGCCTTCTGCCCCAGCATCCAGTCATCCCACACACTCAGGCAAAGGCCAGACTTCTGGCCACTTGCAAGCTCCATCAGGCTGACACCACCTTCAGCCAATTATGTTCCACAACAGAGTGAAAGACCCGCATGCCTGAGGCCCTTGGCTCAATCTCCAGTGCCCTAAGTACCAGAGTGGTGCTCTGGCTGCTCCCTTTTCCTCTTTCTCTTTTTCTCTCTCTCCTTTTCTACTCATATGAAATAACTAAAGTTTTATTTAAAAATATGAGAGGAACAACATGCTTCATGCTATCCCACAAATTTAAAGTTCTTCTTTAAACTTTATGATCATTGGCATACTTCACATGTATAGATACTTAAGTCCCTTTTACAAACACTTACCTGAATTACTTTCATTTAAACACAGACATAGATATGTGTCTTTTCACATCAGAACTACATTATAAGAAAATCAACTGAGTTTGTATTTTAAACTCAGTTCTTATGCATTTTCTTAGAAATTTTTTTATTATCTTTATTTATCTGAGACAGTCAGAAATCAAGAGGTAATAGGACTTCAGAGAGTCAGAGAGACACCCGCAGCCCTGCTGGACCACTCACAAAGCTCTCCCCCTGCAAGTGGGAAAACTGAGTTTGAACCCGAGACCTTATGCATCGGAACACATGCACTGAACCAAGTGTGCCACCACCCTACTCTTTTTTTTTTTATGCATTTTCAAGCTAGGCATTTATATGCATGGGATACTACACATGTAAATTGTATCATAACTAAAAAGCCTGAAAACAACTTATGTAGAACAGAAAATTGGGGAGTGGAACCGTGCAGCAAGTATTGGACCCAGACCTGCACTTGACCTCATTTAACAGAGGGTGTCCAGCCGGTGGAACCACCTGGTGAGTTTTTACAATAGTCTGTTTGCCTTTCTGATAAAATGAATGAGGGAAGAGCAGGGGGGAGAGGGACTGATCTAACCACTGAAAAGACAGGGCAAGGGACTGTCCTATATAGAAGACTGCATTTTTCATTAGATGGGAAAGAGAGATGAAGGTTATTGTCAAGAGATAAGAAATAAAAGGGTCGTGGGGCCAGGTGGTGGCACACCCAGTTCAGCACATATAGAATCATCTCTTTCTCTTAATATCTCCCCTTTCCTCTGGGTTTCTTCCTGTATTTATTAAACAATAAATATAATTAATTAACTAGTTGATTAATTTAGTAAAAGAAATAAAGGGGACTTGCAAAGAATTAAGTCAAGTGGAGAACTATTTGGAGAATGGATACTTTTAATTAAAAAAAAAATAAGAATACAACCTAAAGATCTTCGGGCTTCAGGCTGCAGGGTCTCATGAGCCTCCAGGGGACAAAGTGGAGGGGAGACAACAATTGGGGGGGGGGAGGTTGGCTGATAAGGTGAGGTGCCAGAACTTCAGTGGTGGAAGATATGGAAACTGTGGCCTATAGAGGTGTGAAGGTGGACTCTGAAATTTTTACAGTACTGTGAACAAAGAGCAAACCTGCAAGATTTGATTTTAAAATATCTAAGGGGAAAAGACAAATAGCTTAGGACTTGTACAGATGAGCACAGCTGGGCTGCTTTTAAGTTGCTATATGAAACTGCAAATACGAAAACTTTTATATCTCAAAACAGATGTGACTATATATATATGTGTGTGTGTGTGTACATGTATCTCTGAACATATATGTATACGTATACACATGTATACATATCAAGACTGGAGGAGAAATAAGACAAATCCCTTTTGCAAAAGTGGTCAATCACTTGTGAGGAAGGCTGTTTACATTTGAACATGAATGTCATTGGTACCATAATTCCTAAGAGTAGAAGCAGATTTACTCTAGGGTGTTGCTTTAACCAGAAGAGATATTCAAAACTGTTCTACTTGATACATTACCAAGAGAAAGCAACCCAGGCTCTAGAAATAGGAAACACAAAATTGAAAACAGCATTGCACTCACATTAAAATCTTTTCAGGTCTTGTGCACAGACAGAAGTTGAAAAACAAGATCAGAAGAGAAAACATTAAGCAGAACTTTGGACTGGAGTTGGTGTATTGCACCAAAGTAAAAGACTCTGGGTTGCAGGGGGAGGTTTGTGTGGAGAGTTCAGGTCCTGGAACAGGATGGCAGAGGACCTAGTGTGTGTGGGGGGGTGTATTGTTATGTGGAAAACTGAGAAATGTTACGCATGTACAAACAATTGTATTTACTGTCAACTGTAAAACATTAATCCTTCAATAAAGAAATTTTAAAAGAATCTTTTTAGGTAGGGCTGGGTAGTGGTGCAACTGGCAGCATGCACATGGTACAATATGAAAGGACCAAAGTTCAAGTCCTCACCTGCAGGGGAAAAGCTTCATGAGCAGTGAAGCAGTCCTGCAGATCATTTCTTTCTCTCTCCCTCTCTGTCTTTCCTTTTCCTATCAATTTCCATCCAATAAAAATAAAATATTTTTAAAACAGAAGTTCCAATTAATTTTTTTTTCCATTTTTGTTTTGTGTGACAGGAATTGGCGTGATATAATTAAAAGAATGACTAAGTTAGAGTCACTATGGTTAAGTCATGTAGTGGCGTATCAGTGAAGATTATTCAGTAAGTTAAAGTGTTATAAGCGCCTACTAAGTGTTGTGGAGACTTCTGCCTGTCATACAAATAACAGGAAAAAAGAACTGCAATTCAAGTACCAATGCACTTGGCCTTTCTAAAACAGGTCATTTTTGCCCTTCATAAATATAGCAGTCCATAGAAAATGCAACTCTGATTAACATCTTCCCTCAAACAGGACTGCACTGAGGCCAAAGCAATGTCCTCTTGGTCATTGTATCACTACTGTCAATTACAGAGAACAAAAAACAACAGGGTCAACAAATATGTGTTGAACACAGGTTTTTAAAAAATATTGCTATTTTTAACGGTTCTGCAAGAAAGCCAATCTCTATGTAAGAGGTTTCTTCATTTATGTCCCTCCAATAATACAGGATATTTCAGAACAGAGGGATTATGAGGCTCTGAATCTGCTGGTTTCTTTAAATTGCACTAAAAGATAATGAAATATCAAATACAAAAGTATGCAAACAAAATGAAACATACCTTAGTTTAAAAGTAGTAGGGTCTTGTTTACCTTAGAATAAAAAGCTGAGTTCTTAAACAAAATAACAATATGTGTACATGAAAGTAAAGTAGCTAGACTTCATGTGACCTTCAATACCAGAAAATCTGAATACTTTATTATTGTTCCTTAGGATATAGCAAAAGAAAACACCCTAAGGGCAACTTCAACTGACAAATTTACAAAAGCAGAATGAAAGCCTGGTATATTCTGAGGATGTGCAAATCCCTGTGTCACTTAGAGACAAAATATATACTCTGTTGTAGAAGGATTATTTCTGAAAGAATGAACTCTCTGATTTATTATGCTTCAAAGCAGAAATAATATAATGGCGACTTGATTATTTACAGAAAGTGCAATCTCATACTTTAGAGGAGGCAGTTTCATATAACATGCTCATATGAATAATTCAATGAGTGGAAATTTCATTTTATATTTCATCCTCTATCTCAGTAGCACGACAAATGCTACAGCATTTCTTCTCTTTTACCTGGATAAATTCCATACTCTGAGTTAAGCATATTCATAATAGTTACACAATCAAGAGTCACAGAAAACTTTGTTTTTGCTCCCCCTCCCCAATCTTAATACAGTTGTGTAGTGATGATCTGAAAACAACATGACTCAAAATGTTAAGCAGTATTACATAATAAGGGGAAAATTAATTTGCTCCAAAAAGGAACAACGGGGAAAAAATATCTTACCCCTAAATAGTAGTAGTATTACAAGCAAAACCAAACCAAAAGGCAAAGAACATCAAGGAAACACAGCGCGTAGCATTTCCAGACAGTGTGCAAACGGACACCATTTTAGCTCCAGGTGTGGAATTTTTCTATCAAACTCTGAGTACTTTCACAACTGGAGTTTTACGCAGCCCAATTAACTTTGGCTAGACACAGAAATCTGGCTCTGTGCTTCCATGTGCAGTAGCCAAAATAAAGGTTTTCTGTATCAAGGATGACTGTCAGAGTGCCCCATATCCTTCCCTCTCTCATACTAATCTAAATATGGAAAGCAACCTAACAGCCAAATAAGCTTTTCCTACAATTTGAGTCAATATTAATTTTGCTGGCTTGCAAAACGCATGCGCACACATAAAACTGCGAACTATTTGACTTACATCAATTACAGTATAAAAACAAGGAAGGCAAAACCAACATAAAACACACCTCAAAGTAAGGATATACACACAGAGAACACACACAGTCTTAGAAACAATAATGAAGTCATCAGAAATCTCATCAAAAAGGAAATGTTATTCCTCCCTTTCTTAATGTATGCCTGACTTTGAATGTGTGGCATTAGGCCTAGGTAACAAAGTTCAAATGAAGACTAAATCACCATTTTAAACACAGCATGTGTTTAGTATTCTAATTGGACATGACATTGGTAGCAAAGTTCCATATATTTCAAAGCCATGCCACATGAACCCAACTATGTTTAACATGGAGGCTAACCTGTGACCCTAAAATAAAATTGACTGCTAGACCTAAACATGCAGTTTAAATTATAATGTAGGAGAGATAAATGCTAATAGCCAGGAAAAGAATTCTTAGATTCATGATCCATGATGCCAAATAATGAAAGTGTTGACTCAAACTAAACAAGAATTTAGGAGTCAGATGTAAACTGAGCTATAATGAAAGGGGAGGGGTGGAGTTCTGGGCTTCTATATAGAATCTCCAATCAAATACACTAATGAGTAGAAGTCCATACTCAGAATGATTTAATATAGAGTGAAAAGTAAGGATGCTCAGTCCAGAAATCCTTAAAGTTCCTCAGTTACATACTGGGGGAGGAGGGGTGTGAGTGGGGGGATTAGAGAGGGTGTTTCTTAAATCCTTGAAGCTCAGTTTCTTTATTTTAAAAAGGCAGTAGCCATTTTGAAGGTTCATGAAATGACACATGTAGAACACTGAAACTCAAGATATACATATATGTCACCTTGTGACTTATGAAGCTGGTTTTCATATCTCAGGTTCCTGGTTCAATCCCTAGCACCACATGTACCTGGCTTCTCTCTGTTTCATGGGAAATTCTCTCTCATGTATGTAATAAATAAATTTTAAAAAGCTTTGAAAAATAGATGCATGCCAGCCTATCTCACACATATTTCCTTCTAGGGTACTGAGAGATTACATTTTGTCTGTTCAATAGCTATGCCACCCTCTTTCAGTTATGTTCCACATTATCACAGGGAACCAGAGGGACCCTTTGGAATGAGTAATGAATTTCTCAATACATGTGTTGACCAACAGAAGAGCTTTGACCGATTAAGAATGCATGTATCCAGCTGTGAAATGACTTATAAAGAGAAAAATACATAAAAGTGTAGGAAGAGTTACCAAGAGGGCGAAATGCCACATATTAAAGAGGAAAAGAAAAAGAGGTAAGATTTACCCCCTCAGTCTATGTCTGGGACTAAAAGGTATAAATTTATGCCTGCCGTCCAATCTGAGTACTGAGACCAGGGTATATGGAAATATACAGAGAAAGTAAAAACAATAATAACGCTGTCTGAGAGACCCAGGCAAGACTTTACAGGGGAAATAAAATTCTAGCAGACAGAGGGAAGAACAGGGCATTTTTGGCAGAAGGATAAAACAGGATTTGATCTATGGAATTTGTCAAGGTATTCTGGGAGACACAAAATCCTTTTGAACTTTTCTAAATACTTGTAAATACCATATAAATTCTTGAAAAAAAAATGTATGAAATTCCACTGGCTATAACAATAGGCAACCACAATCAATATATTTTTCTAATGTCCTTCTTTTTTAAAAAACATTTTATTTATTTTATTTTATTTATCTTATTTTATTTTAATGAGAGAGAGATACAAAGAGAAAAACCAATGAACTGGTCAGCTCTGGCTTATGGTGGTGCTGGGAACTGAACCTGGGACCTCTTGCATCTCAGGCAGGAAAGTCATTTGCATTATCATTATGCTGCCTCCTCAGCCCTCTAATTTACTTCTAATAATGCAATTCTTTCACAGAATTCTATGACACAGCAAAGTCAAATTTGCACATTTCACCTCTGGTCAATTTTAGCAAACATTCTTGGAGGGTGGTATGGAATGCCCTTCCTCCCTCCTTCGCTTTCTTCCTTCCTTTCTTCCTTTCTTTTTATACAGAGAAGCAGTGAGATAAACCACAGCACTGAAGCTTCCCTCAGGATTAGGGGAGCTGGTCTCAAACCTGGATCGTACATATAGCAAAGCAACACACTATCCAAGTGAGCTATTTTATTGTCCTTAGAACCACTCAGCTCCTATTTTTTTTTTTTTTTTTGCTTCAGACTAATAGCCTATTCTCACATTCAGAAGTCACAATGTGTGTCACTTTCCACCACGCCGATTCTATGTTAAGTCAGTGGCACATTACCAAGCCAAGAAACCCAAAATTAGACAAAGGCAATACATTGGGATCAGAAATTTGCCAGATCTCATAATTCAAAAAGAAACTGTTCAAGAGAGTTGTGAGGGGGTTTGGAACCACCACGAGTTTAAGTTGTTCTATCACAGGGTTTATATTTCATCTAATCAGCAAGTCGGAAGCTATAAAAGTTTTGTTGGCAGAGAGGTACTGAAATTTGGGTTGTAACAAATCGTTCCTTCCCGCCTACATGTTTCAGAAAATTAAAACTTCTAAAATTTGTTTTGATAAATGCCTTATGAAAAATAAAGCAACTTGTAAAATCATATTTTGGATATTAGAAACTTAAAATGTTCAGGCTTAAAGAGGAGACACAGATTCCATATTCAAAGTAGTAGTATTCCTGTCCAGATGTATTCAGAATTAAGTACATTTGAGTTTTCAATAGTTTTTTTCTCATTAATTCTGTTTATTATTTTTTATTGGATTGGGATAAAAAGAAATCAAGAGGGGAGGGTGAGATAGAGATGGAGAGGGCCAGGGGGAAGCATAATGCTTATATAAAAAACTTTCATGCCTGAGGCTCTAAAGTCACAGGTTCAATCCCCTGAGCCACCATAAACCAAAGCTGAAAAGTGCTCTGGTAAAAAGAGGAGGGAGAAGAGAGAGAGAGATGCCTGTAGCACTATTTCACTATCAATAAAGCTTTCTCACTGCAGGTGAGTATTGGGGGCTTGAACCCAAGTCCTTGTACATGGTGTCTGCTTTACCAACTGTCCCATCACGTGGACCCACAATTGTTTGCTTTCCTCAATGACTTTTTCTTTTTTTAAGAAGACAGCTAAAACTAATAGATTTTTTTTTTTTGAGAGTGGTCACTTATCAATCTAATAAAAAAATGTTTTCATTTGAACTCCCTAAGAACATCTGAAAGGTAATAGTTGGGCAAAGCTATAGATATGAATCCTATTTTTATGTGGAAGTTTCAGAGCAGGAAATGGAAGAGGTTTTCATAAGATAAAATAACTTTCCCAACTTATTAAACTTGACATACTATGATCCTAAAATGGCAGACATAACAATTCATATCTTTGAATTCTCAATACTATTTCCCTAGCCTTTTCTGTTTGTGTTTCTTCTTATCTATTTTGTTTCATTATTATTTTTGTTTTGCCATTTGCTGAACTCCTGTATTAATTTCTTTCAAATTTTCTTCCTTCATGTTTTTATTTGTTTTTGTATGAATACATTTCCTCAACTTTGTTTTATCCTTCAAATGAAAAACTGTGTTGCAGCCACAATATATAAGGTAAGTTTGGTCTCACACTTTTTTTATATATAAAAATATTTATTGGGGATCGGGCGGTGGTGCAGTGGGTTAAGCGCACGTGGTGTAAAGCGCAAGGACCAGCGTAAGGATCCCGGTTCAAGCCCCTGGCTCCCCACCTGCAGGGGAGTCGCTTCATAGGCGGTAAAGCAGGTCTGCAGGTGTCTATCTTTCTCTCCCCCCTCTGTCTTCCCCTCCTCTCTCCATTTCTCTCTGTCCTATCCAACAACAAACATCATCAACAATGGTAATAATAATAACCACAACGAGGCTACAACAATAAGGGCAACTAAAGGGGGGAAAATGGCCTCTAGGAGCGGTGGATTCATGGTGCAGGAATCGAGCCCAGCAATAACCCTGGAGGAAAAAAAAATTTTATTTATTTACTTATTCCCTTTTGTTGCCCTTGTTTTATTGATGTAGTTATTATTGTTGTTGTCATTGTTGGATAGGACAGAGAGAAATGGAGAGAGGAGGGAAAGACAGAGAGAGGGAGAGAAAGATAGACACCTGCAGACCTGCTTCACCACCTGTGAAGCAACTGCCCTGCAGGTGGGTAGCCTGGGGCTTGAACCAGGATCCTTTTTAAACATTTTTTAATTTATTTTTTATTTACTTATTTAAGAAAGGAGACATTAACAAAATCATAGCATGGGGGGGGGTACAACTCCACACAATTCCTGCCACCCAATCTCCATATCCCCTCCCCTCCCCAATAGCTTTCCCATTCTCTATCCCTCTGGGAGCATGGACCCAGGGTCATTGTGGGTTGCAGAAGGTGGAAGGTCTGGCTTCTGTAATTGCTTCCCCGCTGAACATGGGTGTTGACTGGTCAATTCATACTCCCAGTCTGCTTCTCTCTTTCCCTAGTAGGGTGAGTCTCTGGGGAAGTGGAGCTCCAGGATGCATTGGTGGGGTCTTCAGTCCAGGGAAGCCTGGCCGGCATCCTGATGGCATCTGGAACCTGGTGGCTGAAAAGAGAGTTAACATACAAAGCCAAACAAATTGTTGAGCAATCATGGACCCAAAGGTTGGAATAGTGGAGATGAAGTGTTGGGGGGTGCTCACTGCAAACTCTAGTGTACTTCTGCTTTCAGGTATATATTTGCCCTAGTTTATGGATACGTGGGTCTCACACTTTTTATGATTTATGTTTTTATGTTATCCTGCTTTAATAAATGCTCATTTTAACCTTTTTAAAATATATTTTTGGAGGGTCAGATGAGTGGTGCACCCAGTTAGCTCAGACATTACCACGTGCAAGGACCCAGGTTCAGGGTCCTGCTCTCCATCTGCAGGCTGGGGGGTGGGGATAAGGAGGGGAAGCTTCAGGAGCTGTAAAGCAGGTCTTTCTTTCTCCCTCTCTGTCTCTCTGACCCCTCTCAATTTCTCTCTGTCATATCTAATAAAATAAAGAGAATTTGAGAAGAAGGAAAAAAATGGCTGCCAGGAGTGGTGGATTCATAGTGCTGTACTGAGCCTCAGTGATAACTGTGATGGCAATTAAATATATATATATACTTTTTTCCTTCTGTTTCTCCAGATTCTTTCTCCTAAATGATTGGCTTTAATCCTTGACATCTGAAGCTTCCCTAATCTTACTGATGATCCTTAGTTGTTCACTGATAGTCAAGGATGCACAATGAAGATTGAATGGGTTTCTTAGGCAAAAGTGAGCTTGCAAGACTAGACAGATTCTCTCTGGGGTAAGTGGGGAGCAAATCCTTCCTAAAGAATCGATAAAGGTAGGTAAATGCAAATCTTCTTTAAAAAGTTTTTATTTTATTTTATTTTAAGGAGAATGAGATACAGAGAGAGTGAGGGTGAGAGTGAGAATAGAGCACTGCTCAGCTCTGGTTTATGGTGGTGCTGAGGATGAAATGTGGTACTTCTAGTAGGGCACCAAAGTAAAAACCCTGTGGTGAGGGGGAGGGTGGAGATTCAGCTTCCCAGGGCGGCGGGGGAGGGGGTGTGTGGGTGGTGGCATGGGACACAGTCTTTTCGTGGTGGGAATGGTGTTTATGTACACTCCTATTAAAGTGTAGTCATATAAACCACTATTTACTCAATATGAGAGGGGAAAAATTGATTGTATGTCTCGAACTTTTTAAAACACAGACTGAGTCTTTTTGATACATAGGCTGAGTCTTTGATATTCTGACTCTCTCAAAAGTCTACACCAGGTAGAACAGAAGCAACTGGTGGCACAGCTATATACAAGATGTTGGGTATTTATACAGCAAATCCTAACAAAGGGACTTTTCAAAGTTAACCCAATTACCAAATAATGTGGTGATAACAATAACTATCCATTGTCTTCTTGAACCCTAAGACAACAGGAACCTCACATTTCCACAATAGAGCCTATATTTCCCCTAGTCCTGGAACCTTAGGGTGGGGCCCACTTTCCTGCATGCTTCTCTCAATTCATATCAAATAATATTGCATCTGCCGATTGCAACCTAATCAACGCAATGAGTGCCACCCTAGCATGCTTCATTTCAGACTGTGACCAGAGACTTCAGGTGTGGAATGACAACCCTTCAGCTTCATCATTCGGGTGAGACCTTTCCTTTCATAGTATTCTCTAATTCCATTCCAGGTGGTCCACTCCCCAATAAAGTCCCCAAACCTAGATATAGTCCAGGTCCCCTGAGATAGAGCATATGTTCACATGTGTCCATAAACCAGGGAAAAATATATACCTGAAAGCAGAAGTACACAAAAGTCTGCAGAGAGTACCCCCCCCAACACTTCATCTGCACTATTCCAGCCTTTAGGTCTATGACTGTTCAACAATTTGTTTGGCTTTGTATGTTAACTCTCTTTTCAGCCACCAGGTTCTGGATGCCAGGATGATGCTGACCAGACTTGCCTGGACTGACAACCCCACCAATGTGTCCTGGAGCTCCGCTTCCTCAGAAACCCACCTACTAGGGAAAGAGAGAGGCAGACTGGGAGTATGGATCAAACAGTCAATGCCCATAATCAGCAGGGAAGCAATTACAGAAGCCAGACCTTCCACCTTCTGCTTCCCACAATGACTCTGGGTCCATACTCCCAGAGGGATAGAGAATGGGAAAGCTATCAGGGGAGGGGATGGGATATGGATATCGGGTGGTGGGAACTGTGTGGAGTTGTACCCCTCCTACCCTATGGTTTTATTAATGTTTCCTTTCTTAAATAAATAAATAAATAAACAAACAAAAAAACATGGCACTTCACAACCTTAGGAATGAATGTGTTTTGCAGAATCATTATGCTGTCTTCCTTGTCCTGGCAAATGGAAATCGCTATCCCCACAGTAACTTGGATCCTCCATTTAAAGCTTCAAGAATTTTTTAAGAAGTGGGGTGTGGGCGTATAGGATTGGGGGAGTACAAGGACAGTACTGGGGAAGTGAGAACTATGTGTTGCTGAGACGCTGCACAGGGTGGGTTGTGAGGGGTATTGACAAATGGAGAGTCACACTGGGGGACAATATACTCTTCGGTGGCTTCTGCATTTCACTTGCTCCTGAGTTCTAGAGATTTCTTTTTGCCTTTCTTCTCTTCCCCTCCCACTTCATTGGAAGAAGGGATTAATGGCTTACAGTACAGTTGTTGACATGTAGACACAACCTCCTGTGTGCAAAACCTTCTCTCCTTCAAGCAGGGTCTCTTTCCATTATCACACACCATGACCCCAAAGCCCCTCCAGCTCAGAGTCTTTTGTGTTAGTGAACTACACTCTACCCAGTCCAAGTCTCACCTTTTATTTTCCTTTACTGTCCTTGCTTTCTACACTAAGTTCTTCCTGTGATTGAGATCATTTGGTATTCTTACTTTGTTTGCTTTCTCCCCTTTAAAAATTGGTTTAAATATCCATGTCCTCTCATTCTGTTTGTTTTGTAAGGTTTTATGTTTTCAATATATATTTTTAAAGATTAGAATAAGAGAGAAAAAAAAAGGAGAGGGAAGGAGGGGAGAGAGAATGAATCACACTAGTATATGTGTCCTCTGGAACAGAACTTGGGACCTCAAGCCTGAGAGTAAGGCTTTACCCACTGTGACACCTCCTGCATCCCTACCTTCTCAAGATTTTATTTGGCACAAGTGTATTCCAAATTCTCCACTGGTAGGCACTTGTTTTTGCTTAATATTCATTTTGTACCTCATTGGGTAACACCATCAAGATTTAACTGCATTTTTGAAGGCTATTTTTGGTCAAGTCTTGAGCAAAAGTTTTTAATAGAATGAATTTTGATTAATTAATTTTGCAGAGCTAGGGCTTCACACATGCAGAATTCCACTGCTCCTGGAATGCTTTTCATTCAGATGGAGAAAGAGAGAGAGAGATGGACAGGAAGTGGGGGTAGAAGGAGAGAAGCCACAGGACCAGAGCTTCTCACAGCAATAGAGCTTCCTCTGCTGCAGCGGCACCTCCTACGTGGTGCTAAGGATGGAACCTAAGCCACCTGTGTGGCAAAACAGACAACCTACCCTGGGAGTTAGCTCTGCAGTCCTAGAATCATTTTTATTATCCTCTCCTTTGCATCATCTTGGCTAGAACTTGAAGAACTCAGGTGAAGTGAGATCAGCCAAAAGGAGAAGGGTAAACACCAGGTGACCTTACTTATAGGTGAATCTTAGAAACAAGGAGGGAAAGTCAAAGCACAGAGTGAAACTTAGTGTAGGCACAGCCTGTACAGGGGGCCCAGGGGCTCTTGGGGAAGGGAGGAGGCAGAGGCTGAGAAGGCACTGGGCACCTAGCACATGGTGGTGGAGGAGGGCTAAGTAGGTGGTGGAAGGGGTGTGCAGACACCTATCAATGAGAGATGAAAACCTGTGCCCATATGACAATAGCTGTCTTGGAAACCACCGTTTCCCTGTTAAAGCAATTAAAAACAGAATGGTTTTGTTTATTTATTTACTTGAGAGATACAGGCAGAAACTGAGAGGGAAGGGGGAGATGAAGAGGGACACCTGCAGCACTGCCTCGCCACTCGTGAAGCTTCTCCCTTGCAGGTGGACCAGGCTCTTCAACCTGGGTCCTTGTGCTTTGTAATATCTGTGCTCAAGCAGGTTCATCACCACCCGGCTCCAAAACAGAATAATTTAATTCCCTGACTATGCAGGGAAATTCCAGATACCCAAAAGAGGACAGTAGATACACATTCCCAGGAGGTACCTGCCATTCTCCATTCAGATCTCAGTGTTGAGAGGGACAATGGTTCATGCCGTCTCCTTGTGCCAGTAAGGAACTTTCTGCATATCATCCTTTCACCAACACTGAATGATCTTTCTCTATATCAGAGATAATTCTGGCCTTCCTGGGTTGAGAGTTTTGTCTTCATTCCAACAAGAAGGGAAGCAACCCTGTGCTAATAAGAATATATATGGGCCCTAGCTCAGATTGATGGGGCAAATAGCCATTGGTATTTATATACTTTCCTCATGTTTAAGGAACTACTCTCTGTGGTAATCCAGCTTTCTAACCCTATTCTTAACTCTGACACCATCTTCCCAGACAGTGTTTTTAGTCTACTTGTATGTCAGGTATCAAGTTCAGGTAACAATTACTGAAGTCATGGGCTCCCAGGAACATACCTAAAATAGACTTCCTAGCTACTTCCCACACAAAGACCCCTAATTTCATCTGTTTTATTCCTACCTGTTTACCAAACTATTTGTTCTGCTTTCTATCTTATCACATTTAGCCACCAGGTTGCAGAAGCTACTATGTTGCCATCCTGACTACCCTGGGCAGATGACTTCACCAATATGTCCTGAAGTCTCACCTCTCCAGAGGCCTACTTCATTAAGGATAGATAGAAATAGGCTGGGGGTAAGAAATGAGCTGCCAGTGTCCATGTTCACTGGAGAAGCAACTACAGAAGCCAGACCTCCCACCTTCTGCACCCCAGAAGGAATTTTGGTCCATACTCCCAGAGGGATAAAGAATAAGGAAGCTTCCAGTTGGAGAAAATGGGACATGGAACTCTGGTGGTAGGAACTGTATGGAATTATATCCTTGTTGTCTTAAAATTTTGTTAATAATTATTTAATCACTAATAAATAAAGGAGAGGGCCACAACAGAGTTCCTTCCCACCCTTTACCACATCTCATAAACCATCTGCCATCACCCCAGGGATCATCCTACTGTGGGAAGGAAGGCAGGAATGGGCTTGGGGGAGGGGGTGTTTCAGGTCTTGGTGCACGATGGTGGAACAGGACCAAAGTTGGTGGTAAGAATGTTTTGTAGACACCTATCATGGCGAGACGGGAAATTGTACCCATGTGCCAACAACAGTACTATAAACTATTAACTTCCCAATAAAAACAAACAAACAAATAAATAAAGCTATCTACGTGGAGTAGGCATTCTAGTTACAATTCCTAATGGCCATGCAAGCAAACTCTGATATTATTCGATTTGGAAAGAAGCAGAGTTAGTTCTATATCACAGTCAACTCTGAGTGAACATTGACTTATAAAACAAAGGTACATACAGATATGTTTACTGGGCTGGGAAAATGGCTTATAGGGTAGGTCCTTGCCTTGCCATGCACGTGGCACAGATTCAAGCCCCAACAGCATATGGGTGGTGTGATGGCACCAGTGTTGTGGTATCTCTGAATGAAAAAGTGTCTTGGAGCAGTAAAATGACAAATTCACTATATATCCTATTTTAAGTTCTCCTCCATTTATATATTTGCATTGTTACATCAAAGATTCCCAATTGAGTTTACATGTTACCATGCACAAGGACCCAGATACAAGCCTCCCTGCAGGGAGAGAAGCTTCACGAGCTGGGAAACAGAGATGCAGGTATCTCTCCCTCTCTTTCCTCCATTTCTCCTTCCCCTCTCAATTTCTCTCTATCTTACCAAATTAAATAAATTGGGGTAAAAGTACCTTTAAAATAAATAAAAGGATCAGATCATATCACATCACTTTGTGGCAAACACCAGAACAAGAAGAATTTATTTTTCTAAATGTTCTACACAAGGACTAATTTAGCATTATTACCATTTCCATGTCCTAAATTCCAGGTCTAACTGGCCAAGAGCCAGCACTTTAAACCCCGTTTACCTCTATGTGAATGGAGAGAATATATTTCAATAAGAGGAGGAGGCTCAAAACTCACTGTTAGAGCTAGAAGCTTCCCATAGGTAAGATGAGCAGGGATGTGGTCAGTCTTGGATTTCAACGATTCCATATACCAGTGCTCTGCTTCTGGGAGTTTATTTAATCGCATGTAAGCTTCACCTGCAAAAAAAATCATGAAGATCAGTCTAAGAACACAGCTTTTCAAAGAGTATTTGCAACAGCCTAGAGTTGCTATACTGATAGCCCCTGGAATTTCAGAAGTGGTAGCAAGTAATCTCATCCAAAGTCTCAGCTGATTCTCCAAAAGTGATCATAATGTCCATTTTACAGCTGGGAAGATTTGTATTTAAATAATGGTGCAGCTTTGATTTTTATTTCATTTATTTAAATTTGTAATTAATAGTAGGTTACAAGATTGTAAGATTACAGGGTATAGTTTCACACCACACCCACCACTAAAGTTCTATGTCCCCACCCCCACCTCTGAAGTAATAACCACCAGTTCTCACAAATTTTAGAAGCAGTTAGGCACAACTTTAAGCTTTAACCGAAGAATATCTTACATCCAAGCATGGTTCTTTCTTGTTAGTAAATAGATATATATATTTCTTTAATGATAAGTTTGCTCTTTCTTTCTATACCTATGTGTTCTGTTTGATTCATAGTCATTCATTACTTTGGAAATGTAAGTATTCATAGAGTAACTACTAAGTGGAGAGCATTGTTTACAATCCAAAATCATACTGAGAATGATTCACTGAAGTAAAAAATATATTGAGTGGCTCAGGAGGTGGTACAGTGGATGAAGTGTTGGACTTGCCAGCATGAAAGTTAGATAGCTGGCATCACAACTGTCAGAGTATCAATGTGATTCTCCATCACTCATAAACAAATAAACAAATATTAAACATATACTGAATAAAGCATTGGTGCTAGATTTTAATGCAGTGAATTACTTGTGCTTTATACTTTTAAAAAGTCTTTTCTTTTTTTTAATATTTATTTACTTGCTAGAGACAGCCAGAAATCGAGAGGGAGAGAGACAGGGAGACACCTGCAGCACTGCATCACCACTTGCAAAGCTTTCCCCCTGAAGGTGGGGACCAGGACTCGAACCCAGGTTCTTGTACATTGTAACATGTGCATTCAACCAGGTGTGCCACTACACAGCCCCTGAATCTTATATTTTATGAAGTAAAATGTAAGCTTTATTTGAAACACAAGGGCATGTCAGATCAATATTTAGTATGCCCAGAATCATTTATAAAGCTGGTTTGAGGTCTGGAACTAGCCATCATTGATTGGTTTGGTATGTTATGTTTGTTATGTTATGTTATGTTATGTTATGTTATGTTATGTTATGTTATGTTATGTTATGTTATGTTATGTTTGTTATGTTATGTTATGTTATGTTATGTTATGTTATGTTATGTTATGTTATTATGTTATTTATTGGTTAGAGACAGAGAAATAGAGAAGGAAGGGGTGAGAGAAAGTGAGTGTGGTAGAGAGACACTGGAAGCTCTGCTTTTTCACTTCCAAACCTTCTCCCCCTGCAGATGGGGACTGGGGGCTTCGTCCCAGTGCATGGATGTGTGCTCAACCAGGCGCACCATCACCCAGCCCCCAGTCATCACTTTTAAGTCAAATGAATTTTACCTACAAAATAGCACTTCATTAACTGCCAAGCAAGAGAAGAAAAATTAGAAATAAACCCCCAAATATATGAGTTGCCTGCTTACTTTCATCCCTTTCTTCCCTATATGACTATAGTGTAGAAAAATCTTCACCTGGTGGGAAAATTACATTCTAAGATGATTTATGAATGTAAGTTAAATATTGTAGTTTTAATAAGCAGTACAAGTGTAGTAGCTATTCATTTTCTAAGACAAAGCAATGGATTGAGTGATTTCTCAAGCAGAGTTTTATAACTCAACCAATCATAATTATAATAGATTTTTCCATCCCAGGGCATAATCAGACTTCTTCTAAATGTAGTCCACTCACTGGCTGTCCATCCCTGCTCCAAAAGCTTGCTTTTATTTTGATGATAGTCCCTTAGAATGAGCACAGCCTTGTCAATGCAGATCTACTTGACAAATTGAACTGATTTGAGTCTCCTGAACTTTTGCAGGTTCTTTGATCAGTTCACCAGTAAAAAATATCAGTGTGTACAAGAATGCATTCAAACACACATATCCATGAGCTTCTAGCTCTGAGAGCAGTCCATCAGAGAAGTGAATAGCTGGAAAGTGATGGATTTTTTTTTTTCCCTAAAGCTTAAAATGTGCATGAGTTTAAAGAAGCATTTGACAACTCGTAGTTGTCAGAAGGGATAGGATTTGGCATGTAGTTTTTCAAAAAGAATCTTTGTTTGCATTCTGTTAACTCTACAAAAACTGAGACACTGCCAGATGATATTTATTGTCATGTGGAGTAACAAGTGCTTCCACATAAAGCAAAGAGTCACTTTTGAAGGAAACTTTATACTAAAATAATATCAGATGTGATTTGTATAACATAAAGGTTTATAACCTTAAAGGTATCAAAATCTTGTTATTTTTCAGATTTGTGTGCTTATGCACTTAATGAGATGGAGTAGACCACAGAACTGCTCTGTGACATGCGGTGCAAGGATGGGACCTAGGGCCTCATGTACCTTAGCTGTTGAGCCACCAACCTGCCCACAAGTATTACTATTCTTTAAGCAAGTAAAGATAAATTAAATCTAAACGCTGCTTTCCCTAAAATAATGATCAATATTATTTTTTACCACTACTGCTCAAAGCAGTTTATTTTCTTTTCCTTTCTTGCTTGTTTTTTTTTATTTGTGACTAATAGTGAGTTAGAAAACTGTAAGATTACAATGTATAGTTCCACACCATGCCCGCCACCAAAGTTGTGTCCCCACCCTCCCAAAGATAACCATCATAATTCTCACAAAGTCTTAGAAACAAGTTTGCTTGCTTCTCAGATTTTTTTTTCTTTGCAAGTTCATGTGTATCAGTTCTCTAGATTCTGCATACAAGTGAAACCACCTAGTAGCTGTCTTTTATCTCTTTAGTTATTTCACTAGGCAGAATCATCTCCAGTTCCAATAAATTTGTCCCAAAGGACAAATTATCATCTCTTCTGACTGTAGAGTAGTATTCCATGGAGTATATATGCCATAACATCTTTCTCCAGTGATCCGAGTTTGAGCATTTAGGCCGCTTTCATGTTTTGGCTATTGTGAATAATGCAGCAACGAGCACAGAGGTGTGTATATCCCTTTGGGTTAGTGTTTGTCTTCTGGATAAATGCCTAAGAGTGATAATAAGATGATAATTTGTCCCACCCCAATTAAAAAATATATGCCCATGCAAGTATACAAAATATTACAGCTTACTTAGGTATTACTCATCACAAGTTAGAAATGCATAAGAACCACTCATTGCATTTCAGGTATAAAAATGATGATTTCAATCATTTTATTATATGAATTTGGATGGTGAATTACAAGTTACTTTCTGCATAGACCCTTCTCATGCTTTACCTTTGGATACATAGAAAGCTCTCTCAGCCCACAAGGAGCCTTACCCTAGTTCCTCCATTCAACCACTACCAAGCAATAGTTATTAGCTTTGTCAGTTTAAATGTATTTTTGGTCTATACTAACTAACTGCCTTAAATATAGATCTCATTTTTATTAAGGGGCATCATGACATAGATTTCACAGAGGAAGAACTAGAGAAGCAGATCAGCCAAAGAAAACACTCAAGATGACGTAGTATGACCCAGCCTCAAGCACTTACTTCCTTCTAACAAAAGGGTTATCTCTGAGGTCCAATGCCTGTATGATTGCACAGTGCTTGGAGGCCATTCCCGTTCCCTCGTTTCCTCCTTCTGCCTCCTTTCCATTCTTTTCTCACTTCCTCCTTTCTTTCCAGGCAGGGGGTGAGAAATAGAGAAGAGGCTACAGCACAGCACCTCTCTACCACTCAGGAAGCTTCTTCCCTGCAGGCACTCCCTCCCATGCAGTGGCCCAGGGCTCAAACCCTGGTCCTTGCACATGGTGACATGTGTACTCTACTGGGTAAGCCACCTGCCAGTCCCCTCACAGGATGCTTTTTAAGCAGCTAGTAGTGAATAATGACAGACTTTCCAATTCTCCTACAAGGGTGAAAATTATGCTCCTCACTCACAGAAAATTGTTTTCTAGTTTCTGAAGTATTGGCCACCTTGTTCATTTCACTTTGCCTTGGGCTCATCTATTGAATTAAAGGAATGAAAAAAAAAGACTAATAATTCAGGGCTGACCTTTCAACGTGCTTCTGATGCATGTGCCACTCATTTCTTAACACAGGGATTTATCGCATAAAGGCTGTACTCTAGCTCTAACGTTAACTTTAACACATACACACACACACAATAGTCTAGAAAAGTGGTCATTGACTCAAGACACAAAAATCTAACATGCCAAAAAGCAATCAGGGGGCAGGGGAGACAGCATAATGGTTATGCAAACAGACTCTTATGCCTGAGGCTCCTAAGTCCCAGGTTCAATCCCCTGCACCACCATAAGCCAGAGCTGAGCAGTGCTCTGGTGTTTCTCTGTGTCTCTCTCTCTCTCAAAAATAAAATTAATAAAAAATTTTTTTTAAAAAGCAATCAGGGATACGCTCCAATATGTATAAAGGAAAACTAATGCAAAAAACAATGCAAGAGGAAACATGTGATATACATCCCCGGCATGGATGAGCTAAGACACTTTGATTTCTCATCTCTAATTCAGAGTAAAGGCTAGAATACTATGGCTGGTCAGTGGCACAGTGGGTTAAGTGCACATAGTAGCAAGCACAAGGACCAGCGTAAGGATCCAGGTTTCAAGCCCCTGGCTCCCCACCTGCAGGGGGGTCGCTTCGCAGGTGCTGAAGCAGGTCTACAGTTATCTATTTTTCTCTCCCCTATGTCCCCTCCTCTCTCCATCTCTCTCTGTCCTTTCCAAAAAAAAAAAGGAAAAAATGGCCACCAGTGTTTTCTTACTGCTGGCATCTAATCCCAGCAATGACCCTTGAGGAAAATAAATAAATAAATGGTTAGAATACTCATTTTTACAGATGAAAAGAAAAGTTCAGAAATAAGCAAGACTTGTACAAGGATAGTTAATAAATGTGTGAATGACTCTTAGACCCACGCTTTTTTCCCCACTGTTATCACTCTCATACTAGATAAACTTATTAGATGTATACTCTTACATTATTCCTACGTTGTAACTAATGTCATTCTCTTATGAAAATAGTGCTCACAGAACTTAACCTATTTGTTTATTTATGTTTGAAACCAAGCACATCCCAGATCAAACAGTCTGATTAGCAAGCTTTCAGGCTCTTTGATGTTATTCCGAATGAATATTATAGAAAAGAATGAGAAGGGGATATAATAAAAACAAGAAAAGATATTAGGAGATTAAGTTTGAGAAGAGAATGATGCTCATGTAATTCTTCTAACTTGATTAACATATTTTTTCCTTTTTTTAAAAAATTTTTTTTTCCTCCAGGGTTATTGCTGGGCTCGGTGCCTGCACCATGAATCCACCACTCCTGGAGGCCATTTTTTTCCCCTTTTTGCTGCCCTTGTTGTTGTAGCCTCGCTGTGGTTATTATTATTGCCATTGTAGATGGTGTTCGTTGTTGGATAGGACAGAGAGAAATGGAGAGAGGAGGGTAAGACAGAGAGGGGGAGAGAAAGATAGACACCTGCAGACCTGCTTCACCACCTGTGAAGCGACTCCCCTGCAGGTGGGGAGCCGGGGGCTCGAACCGGGATCCTTACGCCGGTCCCTGCGCCTTGCGCCACATGTGCTTAACCTACTGCGCCACCGCCCAACCCCCAACATATTTTTAAAATGTCACACAATCTTCATGAAGGAAACAGTTACAGGAAAAGACAGTCTATTTAGTAAGGAAGGATACTTAGACACACGGTCAGGAGTAGAGTGGAGGAAGGAAGGCTATGTTAAGTCATCTTCTCTATTCTTGACATGTCTAACTCACAATAGCTTTTTTCCTGGTGAGAAAATAAAAAGAAAGAAAAGGAAGAAGGAAAGAAAGGAAGAGAGGAAGGAAGGAAGGAAGGAAGGAAGGAAGGAAGGAAGGAAGGAAGGAAGGGAGGGAAGAAAGGGAACACCTTGATTTTGGGCCAGGCAGTGGCACATCCAGATAACAGCACATGTTACCATGTG
Source organism: Erinaceus europaeus (assembly GCF_950295315.1). NCBI lineage: Eukaryota > Metazoa > Chordata > Mammalia > Eulipotyphla > Erinaceidae > Erinaceus > Erinaceus europaeus. The sequence continues at coordinate 85,758,079 of NC_080166.1, forward strand.
CAAGGACCTGGTCCCTACCTTTAGAGGGGAAGCTTATAAGTGGTGAAATAATGCTCAGGTGTCTCTCTTTCTCCTATTCTATCTCCTCCTCACTCTCAATTTCTGTATCCTATCAAAAATACATATATTGATGTTCAACATTCTTAATTTTTTAATAAAATAAACCACCTTGATACAGCATAGATAAGTTTTTTCCCTTTTATTTATCCTTTTTAATTGAGGTTTATAACACTGTGTCTGTTTTAAGAGTATGCCCACCACAAAAATATCCATGTACCTTCACCTCCAGCCACACCCCCTCCACCCCTTCTGGTAACTCCAATCTCCATTCAGATTCCAAAGGTTGTTTTTCTTTGACTCTGTTCCTTTGCTTCATTTCTCTCTTCCCCATAGGAATGAACTCATCAGGTATTAGTCTTGAGCTTTCAATTTATTTTGTTTAGCATAACCCCCTTTACTTTTGTCCACATCATAGGAAGTTGCAAGAGTTCATCTTTTTTTTTCATTAGTGACTTAATACTGATTTACAAAAATATGAGATAACAGGGGTTTAATTCCACACTGTTCCCACTGCCAGAGTTTACAGAGACAGTTTTACAGGAATGGGAAGACCTGTGCCATGATGTAGCTGGCAGGCTCACTCCCAGACTCAAGTTCCCAACCTCAAATAGACAACATGGATTTGGAGACTTTGGGTCTGTGTAAAGCAGTTTCAGATGTTAGCAAGTAACGTCCTTTTTCCTCCCTAAAATGTCCCAGCTCTAAATAACCCACGCAAAGGCTAACTCTTCAGAGCGAAGAATGTTGGGTTACTGATGACAGCATATCCCAATTCTCCCTGCTTTTCATGTTTCCAGTTCCTGGACAGCTCCGGCTTCCAGATGAAGAATGGGAATGGATGGAAACTATTAGCCATAATGTCAGTGTTCTAGTGTTTCGTCTGCATTTGCTCAAGGTCCTCTAACTCAACTTTAAGTTTCCGTTTAGATGCCCAACTTAACTAAATTGTTACTCCCAAAAGCATTAACTCTTTATACAAACATTCTGTCTCTCTCTTTTAAAATATTTATTTATTTTTCCCTTTTGTTGCCCTTGTTTTTTCTTGTTGTTGTTATTGATGTCGCCATTGTTGTATAGGAAAGAGAGAAATGGAGAGAGGAGGGGATGACAGAGAGGGGGAGAGAAAGACAGACACCTGCAGACCTGCTTCACCACCTGTGAAGAGACTCCCCTGCAGGTGAGGAGCCGGGGGGCTCAAACTGGGATCCTTAAGCTGGTCCTTGCGCTTTGCACCACGTGCGCCTAACTCGCTGCGCTGCTGCCTTACTGCCACATTCTCTCTTTTGTAATTTACAAAAGATTTATTTTATGAAACAGAATGAGAGAGACCTGAGCAGCACTCTAACACAATACACCAGGAATCCTGAGTGACACTATGAATCCACTGCTCCCAGCAGCCCTCCCCCCCCTTTTTTTGTCCTTTCCTATTTTTAACTAAGTAAGACAGAGAAATTAAGAGAGAGCAGGAGGGGGGCTGGGCGGTTGTGCACCAGGCTAAGCACACATAGTGTAAAGCGCAGGGACCTGCCAGCTACATCAGGGCACAGGTCTTCCCATTCCTGTGAAACTGTCTCTGTTAAGTCTGGTGGTGGGAAAGGTGTGGAATCATATCCCTGTTATCTCATATTTTTGTAAATCAGGACCTCATGCTTCCCAGTCCAGAGCTCTACCACTGCACCACCTTCCAGGCTACACCTAACTCAGATCTTAATTTTTAAATGTCTTTTTATTTTTTCAGCTAGTGAGTAAGAGTGAGTGAGTGAGTGAGTGAGAGAGAGATAGGAGAAACAACAGCATTGTTACACTGCTCCTGTGGAGTGTTTTTATTATTCTTATTATTTTTAAAATATTTATTTATTTATTCCCTTTTGCTGCCCTTGTTGTTTTATTGTTGTAATTATTATTGTTGTCGTTATTGGATAGGACAGAGAGACATGGAGAGAGGAAGGGAAGACAGAGAGGGGGAGAGAAAGATAGACACCTGCAGACCTGCTTCACTGCCTGTGAAGTGACTCTCCTGCAGGTGGGGAGCCGGGGGCTCGAACCGGTATCCTTAGGCTGGTCCTTGTACTTTGCGCCACGTGCACTTAAGCCACTGTGCTACTGCCCAACTCCCATTCTTATTATTTTTAATGAGCTACTGGAGAAATGAAACTAGGGCCTTGCTTATGCAAGACACCACTGAGCCTGTGTCTAGTCCATATATATATTAGTATGGAGGGAGAGAAACTGCAGCACTGTTCTACCACCCACAGAGAGCCTATGTGGTTCCAGGGATAGAATGCAGAACCTGGGGGTGGGTGATGGTTGAGTGCACATATTAGCATGCACAAGGACCCAGGTTTAAACACCCAGTTCCCATCTGCATAGAGTAAGCTTTATGAGTGGTGAAGAAGATCTGCAGTTGTCTTTCTCTCCCTGTTTTACTGCTCCCTGTGCCCGTTTTTTGCCTCCAGGGTTATCGAGCTTGGTGCCCGCACTACTAGGAATCCACTGCTCCTGGCGGCCATCTTTTTCCATTGTTGTTGTTGTTGGATAGGACAGAGAGAAATTGAGAGAGGAGAGGAAGACAGAGAGGGAGAGAGAAAGACACTTGCAGACCTGCTTCACCTCTTTCGAAGCGACCCCCCTGCAGATGGAGAGCTGGGGGCTCCAACCAGGATCCATGTGCCAGTCCCTGTGCTTTGCACTATATGCGCTGAATCTGGTGCATTACTGCCAGGGCCTTCTTCTTGCTCTCCTCTTAATGTCCCTGTCTTATCTAATTAAAAATAGGAAAGGAAAAAAAAGGGGGGGCTGCTGGGAGCAGTGGATTCATAGTGCCAGCACAGAACCCCAGCAATAACCCTGGTGACAAAAAAGAAAAAGAAAAAAGAAAATCCAGAACCTAATGCAGGATAAGGCATGTCCTCTCTCAGCTGAGCCATCGCTCAGGTTTCTTTTTCTTTTTTTTTTCTTTTTTATTTTTTTGAATGCAAACCTCAGCTAATAATTTTTATTAATTGACAGTGCCATTGCATATGTTGTCAGCCATAAAGGTTATTGAGATACATTCATTCTTGCCTTCAAAGTATTTAATTTCATGTATATCAAAATTTCCCAAGATTTGACTTTACATGCAAGAAAACCAACAAACTAAATTTTTTTTTTCCAAATTTGATAGCTTATGTAGTATGAGACAGTAGAATATGACTGGCTTCTAATTCTTCTGTGCTGTTAAAAATCTCTGGTTGTATATAAATAAGTTATATGATAGGATATTGGTTTCATCAACTACTAAATGAGGGGGTGAAAATACGTTAAGAACTATAAATAAATCCCTAAAGTGATAAACTCATTTATAAACTCTCTACTCATTACTAATTTATACACAGTCATTTCACTAGTGACAGACTAGTAAAATGTCACAAACTAGTGACAATATCTTAAGACAGATTAAAAGGATTTGTGTATTTGCAGATTTTCTAGACAGTCTATTCAAAATTGTCAGTGTATAGATCGAGTCTGACCTTTTTAAAAACTGTTAATGTTTATGTATGCTACCTAGTTATAAATATTATATATGCATTGTAGAATGTCTGAAATATCATAATTTTATTACTTCCACTATTTATAGGACACAGTTTTAAAACTGCCTAGAATTTATTTCGCATACTGAAAAAAAAACACAAAAAAATAATTGTATAACAATACTCAATTCTTTACACAAATTACCTTTCCCCCTGCCATGCACCTGTAGGATCTACCTCATTAAATATACCTGACCTCAACTGTCAATATTTCTATTTTATAAATAAAATTTTAAATTTATATATTAGTGATGTAATAGTGGTTTATATTAATCAAATTCCAGGAGTATAGTTTCACATTGCACCCACCCGCCACCAAAGTTCTTTGTCCCCCTCCCCAACTCTCTCTCTGTCTCTCTCTCTCTCTCTCTTACCTGCTATACTTCTCACCAAGTCTCAGAAACAGATTGCAGTTTGGATACTTCTTTTATTTGCAAGTTCATATGCTTCAATTCTCTATATTCCTTCCACATATGAGCAAAACCATTGCTAGTTCTGAACTCAAACTTGACTGTGAGACCTGCAGAGCCATATGACTGTTCCTCTCTTTATCTGGCCTCTGACCCAAGTTCAGATGCCCCAGCTTCAGAGTGTTGATACATGTCTAATAATCGGTCTCACAGAGCATCAGCTTGAAATTCTATGTAAAATTCTATGTAACTTTCGCCAAGGACATCGGTGAATAGAAATGATCAACTAATTATTTCACCCTGACTGTCATGTGACATGAGGAAATTTCCCCAGTGCCCACATTTTATTTTCTTAGTGTGGGGTTTAGCACAGAAATATTAGGGCACGTGTCTTTCTTTTTCTTTCAGTTTTCTGTTTTTTAATACCTTATTTATTGGATAGAGACAGTGAAGTCAAGACAGAAAGGGAAGAGAGAGAGAGAGAGAGAGAGAGAGAGAGGAAGAGAGACAGGAAGACACCTGCAGCCCTGCTTCACCTCTTGTGAAGGTTTGCCCTTGCAGGTGGGGGTTGAGGGGTTGAACTGGGGGTCCTTGGGCATTGTAACTTGTCCTCTCAACTAGGTGGGCCACCATGTCTTTCCTTCTATCTCTGTTTATGCTATACATGTGACAGACCTACTGGCTATCAAAGTTTCTGGATACTTATTTAGTGACATGTATTTATTTGCTATTTCCACCAGAGTTCTAGCTGGGGCTTGACGCTTATTCTATGAATCCACTGCTCCCAGTGGCTATTTTTCCTTTCTCCTTCTCCTTCTCCTTCTCCTTCTCCTTCTCCTTCTCCTTCTCCTTCTCCTTCTCCTTCACCTTCACCTTCTTCTTCTTTTCCCTTCCTTCCTTCCTCCCTTCCTCCCTCCCTCCCTTCCTCCCTCCCTTCCTTCCTTCCTTCCTTTTTCTCCTTTCAAGTTCATTTGATAGGACAGAGAGAAATTGAGAGGGGAGGTGGAGGCAGATAGGGAGAGCGAAAGATGGCTGTCCACCTAGAGAACAGAGCAGTCTCACCACTCTTGAGGTGTCCCCGCTGGGGTCAATGCAGTGGCGCACCCAGTGAAACGCAAGTACTGTGGGTAAGGACTAGGGTTTAAGCCGCCCAGTGCCCACATGCGAGGGGGGGGGTCATTTAACAAGTGATGTAGCAGGTCTACAAGTTTCTACCTTTCTTTCTCCCTATCTCCCCCTTCCTGTCTCAATTTCTCTCTGTCCTAATAAATGAAAAGGCAAAATAATAATAATAATAAAAAGGAAAAAATGTTATCCAGGAGCAGTGGGATGCTTACTACCAGCATCAAGCCCCAGAGATAATCCTGGAGGCAAAAAAGAGAAAAAGAAAAAGAAAAGTGTTCTTCCTGCTGGTGGGGAAGCTACAGTCCTTTCGCATGGTAATAAATGTGCTCACCTGGGTGCAACATTGCCTGACCCCCAATTTTCTTTGTTTTTAATTAGAGAACTGCTTGACTCTGGCTTATGGCAGTGGAGGGCATTGAACCAGGGAGTTTGGAGCCTCAGGCAGGAGAATCTCATTGCATAACCATTCTGCTATCTCAAATGTCCTGTGGATTTCTTATATTTTGACCTTAATCTCCTCCTCCCTTTCATTTTTTTAAAAATAACACACTTCAGTTATCTTATGTATAAAAGCTCTTGAGCAGTAATCCTCAATAGCTAAAAAAAAAAAAAACACAAGAAAAATAATAAAATGATTACAGAAGTGAGAGAACCTACTTAGCACCTGGCAATATACTTGAATGAAATAATTTCTATTGGGGTAGGGGGACTGAAAATACAACTAAGTGTTAACATGTGTCTTATACTGAGGAGATCTTAAAAAAAGGTTCAATATTTAACTTCACTAAGGCTAAAGTCTTGACAACTACAAGGACACTTTCAAAGCAGAGAGAGAATATGGAATGGCATAAGGCTAAATGTACGCCCCACTAAGCAAAAACATAAATCATTAAGAAACAAGTTGGACTTCAATGAATATTGAAAAGGTTACTAATATCTAGGGTGAGGTTATAGGTAGGAAATACAGGATGTGCTGACAAAATTTAACACCGAATAAAAGTCAGATACCTGCGTCAATATTTCACTACTTGCAACTGAGAATCCTGAGGTTCTCCAGACTTACCTCCTTTATGTTCTCAAGGAAGTAAAACACCAGCAATAGTCAATCAGCAAATGCTCTAGCCAATCCAACACTGCCCCTGGTCCCAAGGGAGAGGGATGTGTGTACATTCAAGGGTATCTCGGAGTGATGACACTACCCATCCCAAACATTGTACTGTCCACAAAAAGCACAAAATGAGTAAAAATAAATGGCTTCATGTAACTGAAATAATTAGGGACTAGTACATGTGATGGACTGCTCAGCTGTGGTTTCCTAGTCGTAAATGCTTATCCCAGAGAAAAGGGGAAAGAATGAGTTAATACAGGAGGCATCTAGAAAGCACTGATGAAAACAGTGCTATTCAGAGACAGAGGGTTTGCACAGTTGCAGGAAATGTTGGAACAATATCATCCAACCTTCAACCTTATAAACATTTTTCAAGGAATACGTTTTATATGTATTCCTGAATGAAGCAGTATGTCCTCATAATATGCAATGAGTAATTTAGCTTTTACTATAAATTTCTCTATTAATGTTAATTATCAATATATATCAGAAATGTAAATATCTATGCCATTTTTCAATGGGTAGTTGAAAATAAAATTCTATATTCACAGACCCATACTTAACATGTTGGTGATGAAGAAAGGGGAGAGGAATTCCGGAACAAAACTATGCATGCTCTATTTGAATTCTTTATTCAATTTTAACAGGATGATATTAGTGTGGATAACATTCCAACCAAGCAGTAGCACTTAGTGGAATTTTAATGAGATTTTTTACACAGAAGACAAACTTTTCACACCTATTAGGAAAAAGACATAAAAACATAGGCAGACCAAAAAAAAAAAAACAAAAAAAAACCAGTGGGTAGGAACATGCCTTATATGAATGAGACCCTGGGTTTGATCCCTGGCACTATATGAGCCTGAGTACTAATGCCTATGGTTTCTTTCTCTTGTTTGTTCTCCTGTGAGATAAAAAATATATATATTTTCAGACGATATCTTATTTATTCTAATGAGAGAAAGGTTGGGGGTGGAGGGTAGGGAAGAGATGCCAGAGCACTGCTCAGTTCTGGTTTATGGTGCTGGAGATTGAACCTGGGACCTCAATGCCTTGACTATGCAAGCTTTTTTTAATAACCATTATGCTAGCCCAAGATAAACAAAACAAAACAAAATAAAATAAAGCAAAGGGGTCAGGTGGTAGGGACCTGGTTGAGCACACACATTTCCATATACAAAAAAGCAGGTTCAAACCCCCCTGGTCCTCCATCTACAAGGAAAAATCTTCAGGAAGCTTGCAGCATTTCAGGAAGCTTGCAGCAATGCTGCAACTCTCTCTCTTTCTGCCACTCTGTCCCACCTTTCCTCTTAATTTCTCTTTGTATCCATAAAATGAAAGAGTGGGGGGGAGGGGTGAGGAAGAAGGAGGAGGAGGAGATAGAAAAATAAAAATTGGCTGCCAGAAGCAGTGAATTCATCCCAGTTCTCGCTCCCCACCTGCAGGGAGGTTGCTTCACAAGAGGTGAAGCAGATCTGCAGGTGTCTCTCTGTCCCCCTCCCTCTCTATCCCCTGTCCACCGCTAAATTTCTCTGTCCTACCCAGTAACATGAAAAAAGAAAAAGGCATCAAGGAGTAGTGGATTTGTAATTCTGGGACCGGCACTGAGCCCCAGTATGACCCTGGAGGCAGAGAGGGAGGGAGAGGGAGAGAAAGGGAGGGAGAAGGAGAGAGAAGGAGGGAGGGAGAGGAAGAGGGAGGGGGAGGGAGGGAGAGGAAGAGGGATGGAGAGGGAGGGAGGGAGAGGGAGAGGGAGAGGGAGGGAGAAGGAGGGAGGGAGAGGGAGAGGGAGAAGGAGGGAGAGGGAGAGGGAGAGGGAGAGGGAGAGGGAGAGGGAGAGAGAGGCCTGTAGCACTGCTTCAACACTCCTGAAGATTCCCCCCAGCAGGTGGGGGACCAAGGGCTTGAACCTGGGTGCTTGTGCATGGTAATACACATTGTTCTCTTTTTCTCTCTTGCAAATAAATAAATAAACTACACACACACACACACACACACACACACACACATGCACACACACACACACACACACACACACACATATATATATATAGAGAGAGAGAGCAATAAACACCAGAGCACTACTCCATCATCCATGGAGTTCTCTTGGTATCATCTGTGCTGCTCCCTGTGCTGCTCCCTGTGCTGCTCCCTATGATGCTCCCTGTGCTGCTCCCTGTGATGCTCCCTGTGATGCTCCCTGTGCTGCTCCCTATGATGCTCCCTGTGCTGCTCCCTGTGCTGCTCCTGGTGTTGCTCCCTGTGCTGCTCCTGGTGTTGCTCCCTGTGCTGCTCCTGGTGCTGCTCCCTGTGATGCTCCCTGTGCTGCTCCCTATGATGCTCCCTGTGCTGCTCCCTGTGCTGCTCCTGGTGCTGCTCCTGGTGTTGCTCCCTGTGCTGCTCCTGGTGCTGCTCCCTGTGCTGCTCCCTGTGATGCTCCTGGTGCTGCTCCTTGTGGTGCCCCCTGTGGTGGCAGGGGCTGAATCCAGGGCTTCATACATGGTATTAGGCATGTGCCTCATCTGCTCAGCCACCCCTTGTACCACTCCAAATTTCTCTTTTTAAAATTTTATTAGTGATTTAATATTGATTTACAACAATTTTATAAAAACAATCCAACCCATATTTACCAGGGGATAAAAGATTCACTCCATGGACATTCCCCCAACAAGAAAACCAAATAGGTATTCATTTATTCCTACTGGAGGCTCAGGAAAACAGAGTTTTTCAGAGAAAACATTAAAACTATTTGGATATCAGAGTAAGAAAAATGAAATTAGGTATTAATTTGAGTCCATTCATTTCCTCATAACTCAATTTAAAAGCTGAGATTTTTATGTTTCAGTCTTTTCCGTTCCCATTGAAAGTAGCAAAAGTATGGATTCATATAACAGGTGGCTTGAAAAGCAATGAAATATAATCAACTGTTGAGTATCACATTTCCAGAAAAGCAAGGGACCTGAGCATGATCCTCAGGCAACCTTTCTATTGGCATTAAAGTGTTCAAATTCCTCAATGGGATCCATATATCTTCTGAACCTGGGTTTAACCAAAACTTAAAAAAAATATTATTACCTATTTCATGCAGCTGAACTGGATGCTGGACTTTTTTTTTTTTTTTTGTAGTGTATCAACTAATAACCACTAAATTAAAGCCTCTAACCACACTAGATAATGGATATTTTCTAACAAGAGTAAAAGGTGAGAAGAAGAAAAGTTAAGCCGCTGCCATTTTATTGTGAAGAACAAATTTCTAGGAGAAAAATGTCTTAGTTTTTTAAGCTAAATCATATATATATTTCTTTTTATACATGTCAAATACCTTGTTGACTCTGACAAAATGTATACCTCTATTCTTGGATTTCTCTTTCTGCTTTAAGGTGGTAAGAAGACTAATATGAAATTAGTAGATTAAAGAAAAAACTCAGACACTAATATTCATTTGCAAGTGCAAAGATCAATGGCTAATCCACTCAAATGACCACACTAGTTGTTGTAGGGCTGCTTCACTGATTTTCAAGAGTGCCCAGGGAAGCAATCATAGGAAAAGCACAAGAACTCAAAGTAGAGGAAGTAGGTGGTATAAAAAGCTTAACACTACCAGAGTGCTAATGCTGCCACACTTGAGACATGTCAAGTTCAAATCTCATACAGTTAAAAAAACCAGCTAATTCACAGCCAACATGCTAAATGCCTTGAGCAATCCACTTAAGTACAGCCAGGCCTGGAAGAAAACATTCAACATGTAGAGCATTATGTTGACATTTTACTCTGAATATCACTAGTTTAAATAGACTCTGGAACAAAGTCGGGTACACAGCCACACACAAACACCCCATAGATAACCCAGTAACAACAACAACAATGACAGAAGATTCAGCCAAAACAAAACAAAACATGCTCAGTCACAGAGAAGGCTGAGAGGGAAAATAGCATTTTTTACAGCATTCTTACCAAAAGAACACAACAGAGTACACAAACTTCAAGCCAAGCTAGGTTGAATGTACAAGGGATTGTTTCTCCATGTTGTTTTCCAGACATCCTTCTTGACAAGGCTTTTGTTAGTGCTGACTAATGATCTGCTAAATGATGACAAGAAATCCAAAAGCCACTAGCAGCCACTTAAGATCAGTAACATTCGTTTCACAAATTTATTCCTTATTCTTTTTTCTTTTCAAAATTTGGAATAAGATTTTTACTTGAGAAAAACTGCTCTAAGTTCACCGTGTTTCCTAATCATTGGTTCCTTCCCTGTCCTCTCTGAATTGCTCACTCAAATTGGGGCAACCTCTCACAGTAACAGAGTTGTTTTCATGAAACTAAAATTGAAATCAAGTATAATTACATCTTGGAGCCTATGCAAGTAAGAGATCTGCAGGTTGGTGGAAGAGAATATATATTACAGTAGTGAGCTGGAATTGTATATGAAGTAGGAATATATTAAAAGAAGACCAACAACAACTAAAAATTATCAGGGATAAGAAAATCAAAGCAGTATGATCAAATAAAGGTAATCAATTGCAGTGGGTCATTCTCTTGAAATCCCTAGACAAGAGTGCAATTGCTCCCTAAAAGAAAACGTCATCATCCATCATTAACACATATACAAGGCCAGAAAAATATGAATGCATCTACAACCTGTGACACTAGCATCACCTTGAAAGTTTTAGAAAGCTTAAAACTTAAGGGAATTTCACAATTTTATTTACAGACATTTATTGATTAAAGAAAGACTAAAAGACCCTCCAACCAACTATGGACTCTAGAAAGTTTTATAAGAGCTGGAGCCATAATGACTATTTCCATTTCATATCATAACCACCCTCTACTCTTCTACCAGGTAGCATCTGTAACATGAACATGCGTCTTGCCTACAAAAGTTATTCCAAAAACAGATTACAGACTGCAGAAACTCTAGATCCTCTCCAACTCCATAATGCTCGTTTGTTCTCAAGATACATTACCAAGATGAAAAAGCCCAAACTGCTTGTGTAATTAAATCTAACAATTACTTTGCACTGAGGAAGCCAAGCAATTTGTTTTTAAATAAGTAAATTGGCTTAAAATGACCTTTGGGACCAGAAGGATTTAAACGGATAAAAGTCATTGGACGTTAGAACCTAATTTAGTTTCTCATAATCTTTCATGATTATTCAAAAGCAATACTTCACTGGACATAAGGATACTGAATCATATAGAATGTGAGACCGTACCCCTATGACTACAGTGCTATAAAACAAAATTTCCTCGACAGAAGTTTAACCAGAAATATACAGTGAATGATATCTTTGAGGAGGAAAAAAAGAACTATGGAGAGAGAAGAAGAAAAGTAAGGGTGGTTAAAAACTACCCTACAAAGGGGGTTGGGCGGTGGTGTGCCAGGTTAAGCATAAATAGTAAGAAGCACAAGGACCTGCCCAAGGATCCTGGTTCAAATCTCTGGCTCCTCACACCTGAAGGGGGGTTGAGTCACAAGTGGTAAAGCAGGTCTGCAGATGTCTTTTTCTTCCCCATCTCTCTCAATTTCTGTCTCTATCATATAAGAAATGGGAAAAATAGGGAGTTGGGAGGTAGCGCAGTGGGTTAAGCGCACATGGCACGAAGCACAAGGACCAGAATAAGGATCCGGTTTGCGCCCTCAGCTACCCACCTTCAGAGGAGTTGCTTCACAGGCAGTGAAGCAGTTCTGCAGGTGTCTATCTTTCTCTCTTCCCTCTGTCTTCCCCTCCTCTCTCCATTTCTCTCTGTCCTATCTAACAACGATGACATCAATAACAAAAATAATAATAACTACAATAAGGGCAACAAAAGAGAAAATAAATATTTTTAAAAATTATCCTACACTAACTTTATATTGTCCTGTATTTATTATGCATCTATAGCAATATCAAGCTTTTATGGTTATTTTACTCTTTCTGGTTAAAATAAAAGAGCTCTCTAACATTTATTAAAATATACATCTGCGTAGTCCGGGAGGTGATGCAGTGGTAAAGCTTTGGCCTCTCAAGCATGAGGTGGTGAGTTTGATCCCCAGCAGCACATGTGCCAGAGTGATATCTGGTTCCTTCTCTCTCCTCCTATCTTTCTCATAAATAAATAATAAAAAATACTTTAAAAATAAAAAATATACATCTGCATAGTCAATGATATGTCTGACTGATTAATAAATGAGACAAGAAAAGCTTTACTGACACAGTAAAGAATATGTCAGTTTCAATAACACAGAAAGGCTAAGATGGAAAAAGCACTTGATTTTAAGTTGGGAAGCCACACTTCTGTATCTGTTGATAATCTAAACTGTAAACTTTAGCAGGGGAATTTAAATCTTTGGATGTTCATTGCTATCTTGCAAAATAAAAGAGATCATGTTGGAAGAATCTGAGAGATAAACCCTCTTTATCTTTGACATTCTAAAATTTAAGAATCACCTATAACTTGTGGGAAGAGATGAAACAGATTAAAGAAAGGCTTGCAATGGTTGTTGGAATAAAGGATAATTTTTGTTGAAGGACAGTTTAGGGAAAGCAGCACCCCTACCCCTGCACCCTGCAGCAAGCCAGGAGAAGGAATTAGAGGCCAGGGCCAGAAGCACATCCAAGAGCAAATACCCTCTCTCAACCTGACTGCAAAGGCCATAAAATGCAGGTGAAGTATCTGAAGACAAAGGCTGAAGCACATCCCCTGAGGGCCCAGATCTTCCTCTGCAGGGACTAGAAAGCTTGGGAGACCAGGGGGTCCAGGCCTTTCCTCTGCCTGCATGGCTTGTACTATTTTCACCTGTTATTTTCTTACCTTCTCCTAATAAATGTTTATCTCACTGAAACACGACTGGATCTCTTGTGATTCTTCCCTGTAGAAGCATTAGAATCCCACCAGAGGGCTGGGAAATGGCCCCAGTTAGTTACACCCTCTTTCCCCTACATTGTAACTAAAGCTACAGGAACAAGGTGGCAGGACAGCTAAGAAAGGAGACATTCTAATTTGAATCTAGGCAGTTCTAATTTGGCAGAGTACTCTGTTAAAGAATTAAGTTAATCAGGCATTACCTTAGTATGCTATTTCACTTTTGGCTAATATAGACAATGATAAAACAAGATTTTTTGTCTGTGGTTGTACAAGATAAAGGGAAAAGGGTTTCAAGAGATGACAGCAGGTGAGGTATTGTGATAGCATGAAGGTCATACAAAGAGACTCTCAAGCCTAAAGCTCCTAAATTCCATTCCAGGTTCAACCACCACCCCCTTTGCACTCCCAACCTCTAAACCAGAGCTGAGCAGTGGCCTAGTTAAAAAAAAAAAAAGGGGGGGGGGGCGTAGCAATTCTAAATGGGAGAGAGTAGAGGAGATAGCATAATGGTTATGCAAAGAGATACATGCTGAGTTGAGCACAGCTCTGGTAAACTCCTTTAACAGAAGAGAAGGAAATAGAATTGCTGCTGGAATTGGTGACTGCAAGGGCATCACTACAACAGAATCTTATCTCCAGAGAAATCATATATATGTATGTTGGTCAATATAAAAGGATTATTGAGGGCAGGACTAGATAACATATATAATGGTTATGCAAAGAGACTCTTATGCCTGAGGCTCCAAAATCCCAGGTATAATCGCCCTCACCACCATAAACCAGAGCTGAGCAGTATTTATAAATAAAATAAAATTGATAAAAGATAATCATTACATCTAGGAGCTTAAAGAACCCTTGAATTTAGAATGCTTGTAATGGAAGGTAATACTACGAAACAATGGGTTAGACAATGGTCCAGGTATGTTCTATTAATTTAATCCAAGGCCAAGCAACTCAATACCACTGTGACAGTCATTTTCATTTTATTTTACTGTTTTATTTTTACCAGAGCACTGCTTTGTTCTGCTTTATGATGGTGCAGGGGACTGAACCTGGGACTTTGAAGCTTCAGGCATGAAAGTCTTTTTGTATATCCATTATGCTATCTCCCCTGCCCCACAGTCATTTTACACTTGGAGAAATTGAGGCTTCAGTTAAAAAATCTGTTTAAGGTCATTCAGCTAGCAAGTGTCAAAGCCACAACTTGGGCCTGGGCTTTCTTTTACCTAGTCCTGCATAATTATAGACAGACATCCAAGTAGGAGCAATTTTAAGTCATTTTGTTATTTGATTTATTATCACATGTATCCTTATAACTTGCTAATTACAGCAATCTAAGTAAAAGTTTATTATTATTCATAAAGTAGCACTTAATAATATCTAGTATACATATAAAAGTATTTTTATTATTTGTATATATTTATTTAACACTTCCACATTTCTGGATCATATGCTATTAAGTCATCGAAACTCAAACATCTGGTCTTATTGAATATAAGAATGAGGAGTATTTTATGTACTTACAAGCTGCTACAACAAAAATTAAATCAATAGTCAGAATAAAATATGGGTAAATCCTTAAACAGTGGCTTATAATTTTCAGTATACAAGCCTTTCACTTCTTAGGTTTATTCCAAGAGAATTGTTTTTACTGCTACAGCAAATGAGACTGATTTCTAAATTTATTCTTCTCACTTAGTGTTTGCGTAAAGGAATGCCATTGGTTTTTGTATATTAATTTTTTTTACCTCCCACCTTATCATATTGCTTAATAATTTCCAGGAGCTTCTGGGTGTATTCTTTAGGATTCCCTATGTATAGTATCATATTGGCCACAAAGAGTGATGGTTTGACTTCTCTTCCAACTTGTATCCTTTATTCCTTTCTCTTGCCTAATTGCTATGGCTAGAACTTCCAACACTAAGGTGAATGTTAATGGCAATAGTGGGCAGCCCTGTTTAGCACCTGAGCTAAGTGAAAATGCTTTCAGTTTCTCACCATTGAATGTGATGCTGGCTGTAGGCTTGCTGTGACCTAGATTTAGGAATTTTCTATTTATTCTCAATTCTTTTTGAGTAGTTTGATCATGATGTTGAAATAACCATGTGTTTTTTTTTTTGTTTGTTTTTGTTTCCTTTTGTTGATGTGGTAGATCACATTTATTAATGTGTGTATATTGAACCAGCCTAGCATCTCAGGGGTAAATCAAAATGGGTCATGATGTACAGTCTTAAGTGAGGTAAGCCCGAAAGAGAAGAATGAATATGGGATGATCTCACTCATGGGCAGAATTTAAGAAACAAGAACAGAAAGGGGAAGCAAAGTAAAACTTGGACTGAGGTTTGGTGTATTGCACCAAAGCAAAAGACTCTGGGAAGGGAGGACAAAGAGAGGACTGGGGGAGGGAGGCTTTCAAGTCCTTGTGCATAATGGTGGAAAAGGACTTAAGCTGGGAATGAGAGTGTTTTACAGACACCTATCATGGGGAGATGGGACAGTGTACCCACGTGCCAACAACCTGTAATGTAAAGCATTAACTCCCTTTCCCCCAAATAAATTTTAAAATTTATAAGGATAAATATTAATCAGAAAGTAAATTTATCAATCTTGCTATTTTCTGTTAATATACAAATAGGAGCAATGTTGATTTGCTACTTAGATAAGTCAACAAGAATGTAGCACACAAAAAGTTTTTCATAAAATGTTCAAGGGGAGGGAA
The DNA here is from genome assembly GCF_950295315.1 of Erinaceus europaeus. NCBI lineage: Eukaryota > Metazoa > Chordata > Mammalia > Eulipotyphla > Erinaceidae > Erinaceus > Erinaceus europaeus. Next base: position 85,773,916 of record NC_080166.1, read on the forward strand.
AAAAAGGACTAGAATATTTTTCAAAGCTCTGCAAAGAACTGAATGATTAAACAAACAAAAGTACTCAAATATTGTATTATTTCACACATATTTCTTCATCTCTCCTACCCTCCACATAAAGTGGGAAAAATAGATGGAAAAAAAATGTATATAGAAATGTTAAGTGCTTGGGGGTACCACTCAGGAAAGGATAAATGAAAGAGCCATGAGAGAAATTAGTACTTACAGGCTAAATCTAGCTAGACTTTCTAATCTATCACTGATCCCGAAAGGGCACTAATAACATGTAAATGTGTGAATCAGAAAACACATTCAAGGCTGTTGATAAACTTGATAGGATAATCAGCACATGCTGACAGACTAATGAAACTGATGAACTGATAGGGCAGCTTATCTCCTGGGCCTTTTTTTTAGCTTGTCAAATGGAGGCTAATCAAAATGAATTAGGAGTTAGAGCCAACACTCAGAGGACTTCACCCATTTCATTAGGAGGTGAAGGAACTCTGAGAAAATCAGTCTCATGAACAATTGAAAGGGCAAAGACAGGTCAGCTGGTAGACCTTCATATAAAATTGAGCAGAGGGTAGCTACGATAATTATAGAAGAAATCTGGAATTTTATATTGAGTCAGGGCTCTCCTCCTAGCAAACTGTTAAAGAGAGAGCTTTTTAGAATCTGGGCAAAGCAGCTATCTCTCTCTATAATGGAAAGGAAGACAAAGGACTAAGCAATAACAACCCCAGGGACCCATTTATCTTTTTGTAGCCTATGTGAGCGCAGCATCTGTGTAGATATGAGAGGCAGATCCCAAGGTACCAGCCGAATTTTCAAGCCAATTTATTTACATAAAATAATCAAATGAAATTTCTGGAGTTGCTAACTATAGGGAATAATGTACTTTCTATTAACAAAGATGTCTGTTGACAAGTCTCAGAGTCCTTGCCTAGTTTCAAGAAAGACCCCATATCTAATAATTGAAGAAAATCAGGGATAAGGGGCTCCCAAGCATTGGTATAAAACTGAGCAACTAGAAGTGCTTGAGAGGAAGCTCAAGAAATGTCCTTTTATTATTCATCTTCATATGGATAAATACTCAGAATGAATACTGGAAAGTTTGTTCATTTGATGAATCTCTACATGTATTATGGGCACACACTTCATCCTAGTGGGTAGACTGATGGGGAAAATGCTGAACACGAAAAGACATGGTTTTAACTTATAAGAGTTGAAGGGCAAGAGCATATTTCATGCAACTCGATTTTGCCTTAATAATTATGCCAGAGAGAAAAAGGAATAAGCAACTAAAAATACTTCAGTGCCTTCCTTAGTATGAACAGTAAATCATTTCATCAGCTTACACGTAAGAGGTGGCAGGTGGGCCAAAGGCATAGAATGCATATATGAAACTCTTTCAAATTCTTGCTAGGCATATATATTCTAGTTTGGGATAGTTAGGAATTTTTTTTTCTTCTTATATGGACTCAAGTTATACAGACACTATCAAATTTCTCAAATTATAGGACATGAAGCATAAAATAATTCTAAAGACCATATAGTCTCATTAATTTTACATGCATGAAGGAATCCTAGGAATATTAAACAAATTAATCATGTCAAGTAAGAAGGGACAATCCAAATTTGTAATTTATGCTTTGCTGAAAAATACTGAAGGACCAAAACAGTTCATTCATTTCTTTTTCTTATCCAGAAACAGCAAAGTCAATCAATCTGTAGGGTACTGTAAGCTAAAAGCAATCTTCTCAAGAGCTTCATACTGAGAAGGCAGTTTGCAGTAGTCTCTACCACCCGAGAGATACAGTGACAATTCACAAAGCAACAGCACACCTGGAGATGTGTGGAGGTGATTTATTGGGAATTCTAATTCATTTACTCATATTCCTAAAACAAGGCATGAGCTGCCTTATATACATTCTGACTAATAGGAGAGCTGAGGTAACTACGGGGCTGAGAATGGCTCACAAGGCACAGCACATCTCACCATGTGCACAGCCCTTGTGCTGCTCCATGTCAGCACCAGAGTACCGGGAGGCTGCACAGGTAATGAAGTAGTGTTAGTGTCTCTTCCACTTTATCTCTCATCGTCTCTCACTAATTAGCTTGCTTCATATTAAAAAAAAAATTAAGATACTCAGGACTGGCTGACGGCTTGCCCAATAGAAAACACTCTTTGAGCCCTCAGTCACAAAATAGGAACACAGCTAGGGCAGGGGGAGTTTCATGAGTGAAACGGAGCTATGGGGTCTCTTCTCTTTCTCTCTCTTCCTCTGTCTTAAAAAATTATATAAGGGGCAGAGGAGGGCTGGGTGACAGCACACCTGGTAGAGCGCACATGTTACAATATGCATGAAAGAGGGTTCAAATGCCCAGGCCTCACCTATAGAAGAGAGCCTTCATGAGGGATGATGCAGTGCTCTCTCTCCTTCTCTCTTGATTTCTCTGTCTAGATCCAACAAATATGTAAGTAAAATATTTATGTTTTTGTGTTTTCTGGGAGTAGTATAATTATGCAGTCATGAAGCCCTGTGAAAACTCTAGTTGAAAAAATAACAAGTAAATAAAAAATATTCAGCTTAGGAGAGGAAATAATATCAGCAATCATTTAAGTTCTTTACTGTTGATTTAACTCTAAAAGTACACTTTAACACTCTAAAGAGTCTATCGTAATCTAAGTTCTATTTTAATAAGCAATTTGTTAACTTATTTCACAGTTTATAAGCATTAAACATCACAAATCTCTATATCACACCACATTCCTTTTTGAGGATTTTCTGATAAAAAAAAAAACCAGGATAACAATTATCATAAATTTGATCCATTTAAAAACATTTAAATGTCCTTTAATCAATTATTTCAATCTGCAGAGCCTAAGCAAAGCTCAATCATCTCTAGATGAATTAGAATAACAACTCTGAGGCCAATTTCTTGAGAATCACTATGTTAATGTATTTATTTGCTCTTGTCAGAATAAATGTGCTTGATAAAAACTTGAAAGTAGTACTTGATTGTGAATAAAGTTTTACCTTGAAAAGGATTAATGACAGGACTTTAAAAAAAAATTCATTTAACACAAGCACAGGTTTAAATGCCTCTACAGCAATTAAAACATTAGCATTTGACTTACCCATCATGTTATACAAACTCTGTGGGGCAAATTGCCTTGGCATTTTCTGAATAGCTTCCTTGTATACAATCAGGGCATCCTAAGGAAATAACAAAAAGTGGTAAGATGCAGGGATATTCAGTGAAAATTAAATAATAACATCCTTCCAAAATTAAAACCTCCCAATGCTATGTCTTCTGTTTGATTGCCACCAGGGTTATTAGTGTGGCCAGGGTCTGCACAGCAAAGCCATCACATCTGAAGACCATTTTACCCCTTATTTATTTGATAGAACGGAGAGAAGCTGAGGGGAAAGGGAGAGATAAAGGAAGACAGAGAGAGACATGTACAGCACAGCTTCACTACTCATGAAATGTCTCTGCAGGTGGGGACCAGAGGCTTGAACGTAGGTCCTTGGTCATGGTCCACTCAATGAGTATGTTACTGTGGTCCCTGCTGCCACTGCTACTTCTAACTGGCTCATTAAAGGGGAAGGGGGGCGACACCAAGATGTCCTTTGATAGCATGCTACCTTACTTTGCTTCATGCATATAAATACTCAACTTGGGTCACTGAAAATGTCATAAAATTTCTGTGTATCAAATTCTCAAGTATCAGCCATACTTTTATATTCAAACATAAATTTTCAGGCTCACATAGACCAGTCAAAAAAAGAAAAAAGAGGAAACAAGAAAGTATTACTTGGAAGGCATCAATGTTCAATCGAAGGACAGAGTTACTTTAAATCAGGGAAGCAAATAGTATCTACAGAAAATATTAACAGCTTTTTCTAGCTACTGAGGAGCAGTGAATATGCCAGATAGAACTATTTTAAAAATGAGTCCTGGTCATTATAATACAGTCTGAAAACACTGAGTAAAAATGTGGAGGAGTATGATCTATATGCGCAGAAGAAGGCAATATGCAGGCAATGAGAGAAGAAACTCATGGAGGTGTGCTTTGGGCTAGATAGAGAGAGGCCCCAGTTTTCCTCTCTCTCCAATTAAACTAACAAAATAAAATTAGTTTTCATGTTGTTGTTGGTAAAAAGAAGAACTAAAAGAAATAGGTAGAACTTGTATCAAATTACTTCCTTAGTATTCAGAACTTAAAACATATGTTATAATCAAACGTTGGTGTAAGATAACAAGATGACCCTATGGATTAGTTCATAACGATCAAAAAGACAGTGAAGAGTTTAGCATGAGAAGCAATGCACACTATTTCCCATTTTCAAACAGTTACAAAAATGGGCAGGAATATAGTTCAATGGCAGAGGGACCTTTCAAAGGTCTCAGCTATAGAAGGTCATCTGAGTCAATAGTCTAAAGGCAATATGGTTTAATAGACTAAAGAGTTCGGGTTTTATCAGATGCCACAGAGGCAAAGGAAAAAAAAAAAAGGAATGTTCTCCTTTAATAATACATAATTATTTTCACATGATTTTGATTTGGCCAAGTAAGTTTCAATTTAAGAACACTGGATTTTCAATCCCCACTCCACTGCCACCAAATAAGAAGAAAGTCATAAACTCTATTGGCAAAACTGGTTGAGAAATTTCCAGCAAAGGGGCAGGATCTAGTGGAGTCCACACATTACCATATGAAAGGACCTGGGTATAAGACCTGCTCCCTACCTGCAGGGAGGACACTTCACAAGTGGTGAAGCAAGTTTGCAGGTGTTCTTCTCCCCTTTTATCTACCCCTTCTCTGTCATTTTCTTTCTGTCCTATCAATTAAAATAATAAGAAAAATAAATTTTCAGTAAAGGAAATTGTTGTGGGGGGCAGGCAGTGGTGAACCTGGTTAAGTGCATACATTACATCAAGCAAAGCCCCAGGTTTAAGTCCCTGGCCTCCACTTGCAGAGAGAAAGCTTCACTAGTGGTGAACCAGGTCTGTATCTTTCTGTCTCTGTCTCTTTCTCTTTCCCTCTCTATCTCCCCATCCCCTCTCAATTACTTGCTGTCTCTATCTCATATATGTGTGTGTGTGTGTGTGTGTGTGTGTGTGTGTGTGTATTGCTGTGTTGTTTAGCAGGATTACCCCCCAAAAAATTAAATTCCCAATAAAACACATTATCACATATTCTTGTTTGTTTGTTTGGTTTGCCAGCAGGGTGATGCACACTTGGGAGTCAATGCAGTGAAGGCAAACTTGGTGCCTGCATGACTCTATCATGTGTTTCCCAGAAGCCCTTTCCTTCCTTCTCTCTCTCTTCCTTTTTCTTTTCTTTTTTATAATTTCCTTCCCTTTTGCTGCCCTTGTTTATCATCATGTTTGTTATTATTGTTGTTATTGCTACCGCTGTTGTTGGATAAGACAGAGAGAAATGGAGAGAGGAGGGGAAGACAGCGAGGGGGAGAGAAAGACACCTGCAGACCTGCTTCACTGCCTGTGAAGGGACTACCCTGCAGGTGGGGAGCCAGGGCTCCGGATCCTTGCGCTTCACGCCACATGCGCTTAACCCACTGCACCACCTCCCACCTTCCAGCTCCCTCTTTCTTTTTCTTTTGTTTTCTGGTAATAGGTTAGAAACAGAGAGAAGGGGGCACTCAAGGCAGAATGAACGCTACTTTCCAAGATGGCGATGGAGAGAGGAGGGAAGGAGATGAAGGAGATGAAAACCCAATTCACTACCTGGGAAGGTCTTTACAAGCTGCTGCTGCACACTGAGTACAGCCGGCCCAACCTGGTGCCCTTCAACTCCCAGGGGTCCAACCCAGTCCACTTCTCCTTCCTCAACCTCAACGATCAGTCCAGCAAGGATGACCGCCTCCACTTCAGTGTGGGCTGGGAGCTTTACTTCTCTATCTACAAGGGGGTCCTCAAGGGAGGGCTTTGCTGTTAAAATCACTTTGCAGAAAGCACCATGTGATCATCCTTCAAAGGCATCATCCCTTGTAAAAGGAGCGACTTTTCTGAGCTTTGCCTCCACTGGCTCCGGAACCAAGTTCTCCTGGAGGACGCCTTGCTGTTTGTTGCTGAGTGAGGTCTTTGACTGGATGCTGGGAAGAGTGAGGAGACAGACCACTGTCCCAGCACTTTGCTGGGCAGGGGAAAAGGCCGCCCCAGATTCTCGCAGCTCAAAGTTTGGCTGTTGCGGACGCCACTGATGTATAACATTTCTGAGCTTAAACACTCTCTGGTATAGAGTAGGTCCAGATCAGTTATTTGTTTATTTATCTATTTATCTATCTATTTATTTTGCTTTTTTATTTTTTATTTTTATTTATTTATTTGCCCTTTTGTTGCCCTTGTTTTTCTTTTCTTTATTGTTGTTGTAGTTATTATTGTTGTTGATGATGATGATGTCATCATTGTTATATAGGACAGAGAGAAATGGAGAGAGGATGGGAAGACAGAGGGAGAGAAAGATAGACACCTGCAGACCTGCTGCACAGGGCCTGAGAAGTGAGTCCCCTGCAGGTGGGGAGCAGCCGAACCAGGATCCTTACACCCGGGCCTTGCACTTTGAGCCAAGTGTGCTTAACCCACTGTGCTACCACCCAACTCCCTTATTTATTTTTTAACTTGGTAACAAGAGCTGGAGACAGGACAGGGATGTCTCAATGTAGCAAAGTTGATTTATTAGTTTGCTGTTTGTGGAAAAAAAAAGAAAGAAAGAAAGAAACATAGGGAAGGAGACAAGGAAGGAGAAAGAGAGAGAGAGAAGAAAGAGACATATGCAGCAGTTTCCCAACTTTTGTCTCCCCCACCTTGCCCCGCCCCCGGTAATTGGGGACCTGGTACATGGTACTGTGTATGCTCTACCGGGTATACCACCACCTGGCCCTATCACACTTGTTTTTCAAGAGATCACAGAATCCTGCAATGGCATCATCCACTAGAAAGTATGGAGACCAGGCTGGAACAAGGAAGTAGGAGGAGGAAAATGGGGTTTGCTCTGACCTCATAGTGTCCCTGCTCATGGTAAAGCTTTCCCAGGTTGTACAAGCAGCTGGTGACAGAGCTCCTGTGTGCGTGAGGGTCCTTTAGATTTTCATCAGGGATCTCGGAACACTTCAGAAATGTGCGTCTGGCTTCTTCTGTCTTTCCTTGGTTCATCAGAATAATGCCAGTATTTAAATAGGCAGCTGGTGGGAGGGGATTACAAACAGAAATATGAAAAGGCAAACATGGTGGGGAAAGAAAGTTACCTTTACATTAGTCTCTATTCATGATTTTCTGTATTTAAAAGGAAATTAACAACCTAAGGAATTAATATATTTATATAAGAACAATAATACAGTTAAGAAGTGCAGATGTCACCAAAAATATATGAAGTAACTCTCATGGAGCTCAAAGTGTTTTGAGCACAAAAAAACCAAAAGAGTGAAGTAGTATCAAAGTATATTTTAAAATAATAAGCTATTATCAGAATATGATTAAATTGAAAGAGATGTAATAGAGGCTTATGAAGTGACTAAATTAGGACTTCCATGGCCTCCTCCCCCCACACACACCTTTTCCAATCTGCAACTCACCAAAATAAGCTCCATGGATAAAGAAGGATGGAAATATGTCTTTTAAATGAATTTGCATTGTGAGCTGGGTAGATAGCAAAATAGTTATGCAAAAAGACTTTCCGGCCTGAGGCACTAAATGTCCCACGTTCAATCCCTAGCACCACCAGAAGTTAGAGCTGAGGAGTGTTCTGGTTTAAACAATAATGATAATAGTATTCCATCCCTGGGGGCAAAGTAGGGTGGAAACAGTTTTTTTCTAAAAGAACTTGCATATGGGCTGGGGAAATGGCAAAGTAGTAGTTGATCAAGAAAACTTTCCTGCTTAAGGCAACAAAGGTCCCAGGTTCAATCCCTAGCACCACCCGATGCCAGAGCTGAGCAGTGCTCTGGTAAAAATAAAATACATACAATAAAATAAAGGTTATATGCTACTTACAAGCCAGTGTAGGCCTGCTCCCAATGGCCAGTTTGTAGTAATGCAGAGCTTCTGCAAACCTGCTGTTCTCCTGTAGAAGCAACCCCCTGCAGGAAGAGAGAAGAAACCCAGAGTCAGGACTCTATTGGACTCTATCACTATAAGCTCAGCCACAGCTTTTTTTCTATTGCAAAAACAAAGCTGGCTAATGAGGGTTATAAGAAATGTCAACCTGGCCCCAGGAAAACACATTCTAAAGAAGAAGGAAATGATTCCTCAGGAGCGAAAATACTGGAGGGGTGTCACTTGCATTTTTGTTGCATGCAAAAGCATCAAGTGTTTCCACAAAGCTCTTCACCCCAACTGAACTTTTCCCCCTTTTCCAACAATCTTCCTTCCCTCTTCCCCTAGAACTAACTATAAGCCACCTGGATTTCTTCTCAGAGCATTTACCCACCCACCCACTCTCCACCTTTTTTTTTTTTTTTTTTTGGGTCATTGCTTCAAAGAAGCCACGTTGTAAGATATATACATTTTAAAATGAGACACCTCTCTTATGAGCCATATTGCATGGAGAATAACTGTTCCATGTCTGCCCTGAAAGGCAAAAGGTAATCTGAGTAAATAGATTCAAGAGTCAGATTCTTTTAAAATCATTTTTATGAGAGGGTGAATGGTTTATAGTGCAGCTGGGTACAATTTCTATTTTCTCCTTGAAAGTTCTCTGCAGAACACTCTCACCCCAAACATAGATGCTTTCCCACCATCATGTACCAGAACCCCTTTGTCTCTTCCTCCCACTTCCCCAGAATCCTTTGCTTTAGTGCAGTACATCAAACTCAGTCCGCTTCACTTTGTGCTTTTCCTCTCTGTACTTCTTTCTTATTGGGCAGAGACAGACAGAAATTGACAGGGGAAGGAAATAAAGCAGGAGAGAAACAGAGAGAGACTGACAACTCTACTTCACCACTCGTGAAGCTTTCCCCCTGCAAAATGGGGACCAAGGGCTTGAACCAGAGTCCTTGTGTGCTGTAATGTATATGCTTAACCAGGGGCACCACCACCTGGCCCCTCTGTACTTATTTCTTAAGTTCCATTTAGAATTAACAATTTTACCAGACATGATCAAGACAAAGGAGACATGGGGAAGACTGTCTTATGTTATTATTTCCAGGTTAGTTGGATTTCATCCAATATGCATGGATTTCTGAGCATCGGACTCTTTTCAGTTGACAGCTGTGAGACCAGAATGTATGGGCCTCCCCAGGAAGCCCTGAAGGCAGCAATGCTCTCCCAGCCATTCCAGACTCTGTCCTCGTGACTTCCACGAGAACCAATTACAATCATAGCTGTGAAAATACAGTGTCAGGGCACACTAGACTGAGCTCCAAAAATTCATGCAGAGGCTTTGCCAGCCTATCTTTTGTCTCTTGTAATCAGCAAAGGAGCTTTAGGACAGGCCTTTAGGCCTCAGTAGTGTGGTTATCAGCTTCACTTCAAACTGTAGACCTCACTTGTTAGATGCTGAAGACTACTAAAAAAGAGGTTTACACAAAGGATAAGGCCACTTGCAAAACTCAGCATTTGACATAGTATTTTAAAATACTCAGTCCATTATTTCACTGGTATCACTGAGAACATATTTGGAATAAATCATTTTGAAATGAAACTATTCTCATTTCTATCATCAGCATATATTAATATCATCCTCTAGCATTATTATTTTTTTTAAAAAAGTCATTTGAATAGCACGAATAATCCTTAAATACACAAGCAACACTGGCATAGACACACAATGGATATTTCCAAAAAAAAAAAAAAGGAAAAAAATTAACTAAGACCATGAGGATGAAATGCAATGCTATTAAGTATAAAGTTTAGGTGCTAGGAACCAAGAAAAATGAAGTGTTTGTAAAAATTGTCAGCAGAACTGATAAAATATGTGCACACTTTTCAAGAAAGGATTTTTACAATAGTAATATATGTCTGTACATATATGCTATACTGTTTTACAGCTAACTAAGTTCACACACATTATTTCCTTTTAGAACCTTATCTGCACTGTCTCTGTTACTTTGCTTAGAGATTCAGATAAAGAGGCTCCTGACCTTTCATTCATCTAAAGCTACTGGCAGTGAGGGGAAATGCCACCCTGGTGTTCAGTCCTACTATTTCTACCATCTGTGAGATGGTAAACTTCCTCCAAGCATCCTTCTTTATTCAATAATCACCATTCTTATTTATCATTATAGTTTTCTTTTCCCTTAAGACTACCGAAGTGTTCAGGTGTCTGTTAGCACAGAAAAGAAGAAAAATCTTTCATCTACTCCTGCATCCCTCACTTATTACTGCTAACTACTGCTCCTCACTTCAAAGTAACATTTCCTTTATGGATAAGTCTCCCCCTCCCTTTTTATTTTAAAATGAAAGCGTGATAAGGGAGAAATATACACAGAGAGAGAGGAAGAGAAACCAGAGCACTGCTCAACTCTGGTTTATGATGGTGCTGGGGATTGAGCCCGGGGCCTTCAGAGCCTCAGGCATGAAAGTCATTTGCAGAGCCATTATGCTGTCACCCCTACACAGTAATATAAATATTCAGTGAGGCAAATCTCATTCACCTTCAACCCACTTTAGGATTGAACCCAATAATTTTCCTGAAATGTCTTATCTAACTTTATTATCATCTCACTCCCCCAATGTTACAGTTGTATGAAACAGCCAAACAAATACAGAATTTGTGATTACTTAACTCATCTTCCTTACTAAAAAAATCTTACTTTCTTGGCTTCTGAAAAACCAGCTTTCCTCTTTCCCTAGGATTATCCTAAAGTGAATCAAGAAAAGTATCCCTTGAAGGGCATTCATGCATTCATTAAAAAGAAGTTACCTTTACACAGGCCTTCACATATATATCTATATTTTAACAATCCAGTCTCTGCATGTGTTGACTGTCATCAATTTTGAAGTACTGATCTCTTTCCTGATGTCCAGATATATTTTATTTTTCATTTATTTATTTATTTTTAATTTTACAGAACAGAGAGAAACTGAGAGGGAAGGACAGATAGAAAGGGAGAGAGATACAGATACCTAAAGTCCTGTTTCTGCACCTGTAGGTGAAGACCAGGGGCTTGAACTCAGGTCCTTGTTGCACACGTGGCAATGTGTGCACTCAACCAGATACACCTTGACATAGCCCAGATTAATTTTACATCAGCCTAAGTGCTTACTGGAATTTCAAATTTCAGATCATTAAGAACTGAAAATAGCATTTTTAATTTAAAAACTGAGAAAATAAAAATGAGAGAGAAGCAAGCAGCACCAGATGTGAAAAAAACAGAATCTTGGTTATTGCTCTTTTTTAAAGTTTCTAAAGCTCACTGCTCCTTGTTTACTTTTTTTAAAAAAGTTTTTGATTATTTATTGTTTTAGATACAGAGAAACTGAGCGAGAAGATGGAGGGAAGGAGAGAGAGATTCTTTCAGATAAGATTGGGCATATTCAGGGTGGTATGGCTGTGAGTGAGAAACACCTTCAGCACTGCTCCACTGCTCCTGAAACAGTGGGTGGGAACGTGGGACCAGGAGTTGGAACCCTTGTCCCTGCACAGGGTAACATGTGCACTCTACTGGGTGCAGCATCCTTATTCCATATTTCCTAAGACTTTTTTTATGCTATCCCTGAAGGTTCATCTTTTTGACTCCACTAGGGTCCTTTTTATCTTTCCTTTCACCTAACTGAAACAGTCCACTAATTAGTCTCTGTAAAACTGCATTTCTAAATGGCCATCATCTGCTGGGCTAGCTAGAAAGATCAGAAGTGAAAGAGAGGGGC